>NC_053026.1:23628153-23813788 GCF_003073215.2 Triticum urartu
GTAAAACATCGTGTTCCCTGCCTCCTGTTACCATCCGGCCTAGACGCACAGTTCGGGACCCACTACCCGAGATCCGCCGGTTTTGACACCGACATTGGTGCTTTCATTGAGAGTTCCTCTGTGCCGTCGCCTTTAGGCCCGATGGCTCCTTTGATCATCAACAACGATGTGGTCCAGGGTGAGACTTTTCTCCCCGGACAGATCTTCGTCTTCGGCGGCTTTGCTCTGCGGGCCAATTCGCTCGGCCACCTGGAGCAGATCGAAAGCTATGCCCCTGGCCATCAAGTCAGGTTAGGAAGCTTAAACTACACGGCTGACATCCGCGGAGACTTGATCTTCGACGGGTTCGAGCCACGGCCAAGCGCGCCGCACTATCTTGAGGGGCATGATCTAGCTCTGCCCCCGGACAGTGTCCTGGAGGCCGCACACACATCGGTTCCGACCCCTAACTCGGAGCCTATTGCGCCAATCGAGGATGAGCTGTTGGACGTCACCTCGGGGGCTGCGATCCCGAAAGCGATCGAGCTGAACGCTAGCCCCGCACTCTGCACGACCCGTGACTCCGAGGATCCGGACTCCTTCCCGGACTCCGAACCCCCCGCGCCCTTGCCAATCAAATCCGATTGGGCACCGATAATGGAGTTCACCGCCGCAGACATCTTTCAGCACTCTGCTTTTGGCGTCATCCTGATTTCTCTTAAGTCTCTCTCTTTATCAGGAGAGCCCTAGCTGGATTACGGTCAGCGAGGATGGGATACGGACGATGAAGAAATTCAAAGCCCACCCACCACCCACTTTGTAGCCACTGTCGACGATCTAACCGACATGCTTGACTTTGGCTCCAAAGACATCGACGGCATGGACGACGATGTAGGAGACGAACAGGAACCAACACCTATAGGGCGCTGGAAGGCCACCTCGTCATATGACATATATATGGTGGATACTCCAAAAGACGGAGATGGCGATGGAACAGTGGGGGATGACGCCCCCAAGAAACAGCCAAAGCGTCGGCGTCAGCGGCGCCGCTCTAAATCCCGCCAAAGCAAAAATGGTGATTCCGGCACGGGAGATAATACTACCCCGGATAGCGCCGAAGAACACCCACCTCAGCAAGATTCGGCACAGGAAGATGGAGAAGCCAGCCCTCATGAGAGAACGGCAGACCGAGAGGTCGAGGATGATAACTATACGCCTCCCTCCAAAGACGAGGCAAGCCTCGATGACGATGAATTCGTCATACCATCAGACCCCGCCGAACAAGAGCGTTTTAAACGCAGGGTTCTAGCCATGACAAGCAGCCTCAAGAAAAAGCAGCAACAGCTTAGAGCTGCCCAAGATTTGCTAGCTGACAGATGGACTGAAGTCCTTGCGGCCGAAGAGTACGAACTCGAACGCCCCTCCAAGAGTTACCCGAAGTGCAGGCCGCTACCCCGATCAGAGGAGGAAGCACCTACATCACCAGTGCATGACATGGCAGACCGGCCACCTCGCGGCCGTGACAGAGAGGCCTCTCGGCCCTCCACCCAAGCCATGCCCCGACGCCGCTCAACTAAGGCACGGGAAAATGCGCCCGACCTGTGAGACATACTGGAGGATAAGGCAAGCCAAACAAGATCGATCTACGGATAGCGCAGGCGCCCTACGGCATGTGACAATGATCTTCACTCCGGATACAACAAACCGGCCGGGCCGAACACAACAGACATAGCTCTTCCGAGCTGCGTCGTGATATAGCCCAGTACAGAGGCGCCGCACACCCGCTATGCTTCATGAATGAAGTAATGGATCATAAAATCCCAGAGGGTTTCAAACCCGTAAACATCGAATCATACGATGGCACAACAGACCCGGCGGTATGGATCGAGGATTATCTCCTTCACATCCACATGGCACGCAGCGATGATCTACACGCCATCAAATACCTCCCGCTCAAACTTAAAGGACCATCTCGGCATTGGCTTAGCAGCTTGCCAGCAGACTCAATCGGTTCTTGGGAGGACCTGGAAGCCGCATTCCTCGACAACTTCCAGGGCACTTACGTGCGACCACCGGATGCCGACGACTTAAGCCACATAATTCAGCAGCCAGAGGAATCGGCCAGACAATTCTGGACACGGTTCCTAACAAAGAAAAACCAGATAGTCGACTGTCCGGACACAGAGGCCCTAGCAGCCTTCAAGCATAACATCCGCGACGAGTGGCTTGCCCGACACCTGGGACAGGAAAAGCCGAAATCCATGGCAGCCCTCACGACACTCATGACCCGCTTTTGCGCGGGAGAAGACAGCTGGCTAGCTCGCAGTAACAACTTATCAAAGAACCCTGGTAATTCGGATACCAAGGACAAAAGTGGCAGGACACGTCGGAATAAGCAAAAACGCCGTGTTAGCAACGACAGCAATGAAGACATGGCAGTCAATGCCGGATTCAAAGGCTATAAATCCGGTCAGCGGAAAAAGCCATTCAAAAAGAATACTCAGGGCCCGTCCAGTTTTGACCGAATACTCGATCGCTTGTGCCAGATACATGGCACCCCCGAAAGGCCAGCCAATCACACTAACAGGGATTGTTGGGTGTTCAAGCAGGCAGGCAAGTTAAGGGCCGAAAACAGAGACAAGGGGCTGCACAGCGACGACGAGGAGCCCAAGCCGCCGAACAACAATGGACAGAAGGGCTTTCCCCCACAAGTGCGGACGGTGAACATGATATACGCAACCCACATTCCCAAGCGGGAGCGGAAGCGTGTGCTACGGGACACATACGCGATAGAGCCAGTCGCCCCAAAGTTCAAACCATGGTCCTCCTGCCCGATCACTTTTGATCGAAGGGACCATCCCACTAGCATCCATCATGGCGGCTTCGCCGCATTGGTTCTCGACCCAATCATCGACGGATTTCGTCTCACAAGAGTCCTCATGGACGGCGACAGTAGCCTGAACCTGCTTTATCAGGATACAGTGCGGGAAATGGGCATAGATCCCTCAAGGATTAAGCCCACAAGAACGACCTTTAAAGGTGTTATACCAGGTGTAGAAGCCAACTTTACAGGCTCAGTAACACTTGACGTGGTCTTCGGATCCCCGGACAATTTCCGAAGCGAAGAGTTAATCTTCGATATAGTCCGGTTTCGCAGTGGCTATCACGCCCTGCTCGAACGAACCGCATTCGCAAAGTTCAATGCGGTGCCGCACTACGCATATCTCAAGCTCAAGATGCCAGGCCCTCGAGGAGTAATCACGGTCAACGGAAACACCGAACGCTCCCTCCGTACGGAGGAGCACACGGCGGCTCTCGCAGCGGAAGTACAAAGTAGCCTTTCTAGGCAATTCTCCAGTCCGGCCGTTAAAAAGTCAGACACTGCCAAGCGCGCCCGAAGCAACCCACAACAGGACCGCCTGGCACACTTTAAGCAAGCGTAGCAATGCGGCCCCAACCCCAGCTCTCGCGACATAGCGAAACCAGTACCTCGCATACATAACTACACCCTTGAAATACCATGGGCACAGGGGAAGGGGCACAATAACGGCACGCCCAAAATACGGCTTAAAACGTACTAGGGGCTGCCGGATTCTTTTTTTTAATTTTCTCTTACTTTCAGGACTCCATACTTCGGACGACCTGTTCGGCAATTTGACTGCCGCACAAACGATGCAAGATCCAGGGAGGCAGACAAGCCATGCCGCATTATGGAACTCCTAGGTGGTCTTTGTTACGAGCGGTATACCTGTTTTAAATACAATTCCGCGGCCTGCCCCTGGTCAGGACATACTAAATAGTCCAATATCTTTTGCTTACCGCACTATTTGTATCGTTCGGCTTTGATAAATAGCCTCTCTATAAACAATGTATAGCTTTCTGTCTATTTTTAGCATTATCATCTTTTCATATATATGTTTATGACATGTTGCACCCGTACACTGTGGTACGGCAAAATACGTCAGGGGCTTTAGTACCCATAAATATGGCATGAGAAGTTCGTACACTTTCACAAGTGCGGCACCCCGAACTTATAGCACTATATGCATCGGCTCCGAATCATGATTTGGGTCAATAATTGGGTTTGCCCGGCTCCTATGTTTTGGTGCCTTACGTTCCGCTATATCGGCTAAGGTAGCACTAGGAGAACCACTGCGATTGTGCCCCGGTTGAGCCGGGTTAAGCACCTCAGTGGAGAAAGGCTAAACTGACTGTCATGATGTGGCGAGAGACCGGTCGCTGCTCGAGAGGTTTTTCGAGTCCCTAAAGACTTATGTCGCTTCGAGCGAGGAGCCGGCTTTGTCCGGCCAAGGCGTGGATAGCGCCCCGAACTCGGTCTTCCGAACTAGGGGCTTCGCCAAAATTTAAAATTATAGAGTTCTATGGCTAAGTGAGAGTGTTCAAGCATTATAGTCCGATTGCCTACTTCGTTGTGCTGACCGCCTCCCTCGACGGAACCAATCATGGGAAAAAGAGCGCCCAGGTTTATCCCGAACACCCCAGCACTAGTGGCATGGGGGCAGAAGGCGACGACTGGCCATCTCTCAATTTTTTGATAAACGGCCGCACAGGAAGTAATATTTTAAATTCAAGCATTGCTTAGCGCATATGAACAAGTTTTCAGCGCACAGGATAACACGAGCGAGTTCATTCAAAAATTACATCCTTGGTACATTCATCCGCCACAAGGCGGGCACCTGCTAGAACATCCTTATAGTAGTTCTCGGGCTTGCGATGCTCCTTCCCCGGCGGCGGCCCGTCCCTCAGAAGCTTCTCACCGTCCAGCTTGCCCCAGTGCACCTTTGCACGGGCAAGGGCCCTACGGGCACCTTCGATGCAGACGGAGTGCTTGATGACCTCGAGCCTTGGACAGGCCTCCACCAGTCGCCGCACCAGCCCGAAGTAGCTCCCAGGCAGGGTCTCTCCGGGCCACAGCCGAACTATGAAGCCCTTCATGGCCTGTTCAGCCACCTTGTGGAGCTCGACCAGCTGTTTCAGCTGGTCGCTCAAGGGCATAGGGTGTCCGGCCTCAGCATACTAAGACCAAAACACCTTCTCCGTCGAGCTGCCCTCTTCGGCTCGGTAGAATGCGGCGGCGTCGGATACGCTACGGGGAAGATCTCCGAATGCCCCTGGAGAGCTCCGGATTCGGGTAAGTAACAAGTACTTCACTTTTATACTTCTGCTTTGCATAAAGAATGCCTTACCCGCCGCTACCTTTTTCATCTCCTCCAACTCTTGGAGGGCCTTTTGGGCTTCGGCCTTGGCAGACTTGGCAGTCTCAAGGGCCGCTGCGAGCTCGGACGCTTGCGTCTTGGACTCAAGCTCCAAACTCTCATGTTTTTTCATGAGAGCCTGAAGCTCCCGCTGCACCTCGCCGACCTGGGCCTCAAGTTTCTCTCGCTCGGTGCACTCCGCGGCCGTTTTCTTTTCGGCCTCGGACAACGCCTGCTTGAGGGTCGCCACCATAGTTGTGGCCCCTACAATAAGCAGTACAATCCTGTTATTTTTTGCAATTGCGCCTCCCTATAGGCATTTTTTCTATAAGGTATCTCTTACCTTCTTTCTCCTCGAGCTGCCGTTTGGCAAGGCCGAGCTCTTGCTCGGTCCGCTCGAGGCCCTGCTTCAGGGCACCCACCTCCGCAGTCAGTGCGGCAGTGGCCAGCAGCGAAGCCTGCATACGTATATTGACTCCTTTTTAGTTAGACTCCTGCGATATTTAATAGATCCTCTATTCGGCTTTTCTTTCCGAACGCCAAACAGAGCATCAGGGGCTACTGTCTATACGGTAATATTTTTACATATTTTTTACTTACCTCGAAGCCTGTTAGAAGGCTAGCGCAAGCTTCACTCAGTCCGCTCTTGGCGGACTGAACCTTCTGGATCACCGTACTCATAATAGTACGGTGCTCCTCATCGATGGAGGCACCGTCAAGCACCTCCAGCAGATTGTCCGGCACCTCCGGTTGAACGGAGGCTGCCGGCTCAGAAGGCTTACTCCTCTTGGAAGGAGTTCGCCTATCACGGTCCGGAACTGTTGTAGATTCCGGTGCGGTGTCCGGCTCAAAGCCGGACCTGTAGCCCTAGGGGGTCTTGTCCCCTTCACTCCTGGAGTCCGGGAGGTTGCCTTGTGGCTCCTCCGGGACCACCTCCTCCTGCCCCGGGGCTTGTTGCGACGCCACTTCGGCATCGTCCGCAGTGCGGGAGGAGACAGCGGGCGGAACTGAGTTCACGTCCGATGAGTCCAGGGAGCCGCCCGACGATTCGTCGACTTCGGCCCGGGGCGGACTGCATAATTACATTCGACATTAGGGAAAGCTGTGCAACAAAGGAATACCACGAGTTACTCTGGTATGCGAACACTTACGATCTCGCCGGACGCTTGGCCCTGTCCGGCCACTCCTCTTCGTCCTCGTCGGCGTCGGGGACGTAGTCCGGCGGAGGGGTTTTCCTCTTCTTGGACCCCTCGGCCTCCCCTTACTGGGGTGGCCTTCCTCTTCTCGCCTCCCCCCATTGGAGGGGAGAGGTTTCTTCTTCCTCCTCCTCTTCTTCACGGGAGGAGTGCGTCTCGGACTCGTCGGACGACGAGTCCGACACCACCATACGCCGGGAACTCTTTCGAGTCCCCGTGGCCTTCTTCTTCTTGGCCTTCTTCTCCGGCACCACATAAGGCGCCGGAACCAGCAGCTTTACTAGTAGAGCTGGGGCTGGGTCTTCGGGCAGCGGAGCCGGACAGTTAATCGGTCCAGATACCGCCCGCCAAGCCTGTCAAAGGTAAGGGAGTTTAGATCCCGCATAGAGTCAAACTATGAAAAAAGCTTAAACATCCTGTAAAAGGTGTAGATGGCTTACCTCGCTAGCGTGACGCTGCAAGCTGTATCCGCGGTCCTCGGAAGCGGATGCGGGAGCCTCGGCGCCCTTGAATAGCATCTTCCAGGCATCTTCGTACGTCGTGTCGAAGAGCCTGCTGAGGGTTTGATGCTGCGCCGGGTCGAACTCCCACAGATTAAAATCCCGTTGTTGGCACGGGAGGATCCGGCGGACGAGCATAACCTGGATTACATTAACAAGCCGGACTGGCTTGTTCACCAGGGACTGGATGCATGTTTGCAATCCGGTCACCTCTTTTTCGTCACCCCACGACAGGCCCGTCTCTTTCCAGGACACAAGGCGCGTGGGGGGTCCGGATCGGAACTCGGGGGCTGCGGTCCATTTCGGATCGCGCGGCTCGGTGATGTAAAACCACCCGGATTGCCATCCCTTTAGGGTCTCCACAAAAGAGCCCTCGAACCATAGGACATTGGCCATCTTGCCCGCCATGGCACCTCCGCACTCCGCCTGGCTGCCGCGCACCACCTTGGGCTTGACGTTGAAGGTCTTGAGCTAGAGGCCGAAATGAGGGCGGACACGGAGAAAAGCCTCGCACACGACGATAAACGCCGAGATGTTGAGGATGAAGTTCGGGGCCAGATCATGGAAATCCAGGCCGTAGTAGAACATGAGCCCCCGGACAAATGGGTGAAGTGGAAAACCCAGTCCACGGAGGAAGTGGGGGAGAAATACTACCCTCTCATGGGGCCTTGGGGTGGGGAGAAGCTGCCCCTCTTCGGGAAGCCGGTCCGCGATGTCCTTGGATAGGTATCCGGCCTTCCTTAGCTTCTTGATTTTGTCCTCCGTGACGGAGGAGACCATCCAATTGCCTCCCGATCCGGACATTGTTGGAGAGGGTTGAGGTAGGAAGCGCGGGCTTGGGCGCTAGAGCTCGGGTGCGCAGAAGATGGATAGGCAAAGGAGGAAGAAGGCGTAGGTAAAAAGGTGGATCCTTATCCCCTTATATGGGCGGATGCGACTATGCATCCCCACCAGCCTAGTAAAACTCGCTTGCCTCCCAAGTGCCGTGATAAGTGGCGCGGTTGGGTTACCCACGTCTGTATTAACGAGAATCCCGTAAACAAAGGGGACATGATCTCTGCTTTGACAAGACGTGCCAAGGAAACCGCCTCGCAAAACACGTTGAGGTGGAAAAGTGAAAACGATTCGAGTGAAGGACTTGGCCGTAGTGTGATGACGCACTGCGGAATACGTCAGAAAATTTGATTTGTGTTAATATTATTCTCTCTACGGCAATATGTGGAAGCTTATTTTGCAGAGCCGGACACTACTCTTGGTGTTTACAAACTTTTATGAAGAATTTGGAGGAGGAACCCGCCTTGCAATGCTGAAGACAATTTGTGCGCCGGACTCGTCATCATTGAAGCCTGGTTCAGGGGCTACTGAGGGAGTCCTGGATTAGGGGGTGTTCGGGTAGCCAGACTATACCTTCAGCCGGACTCCAGGACTATGAAGATACAAGATTGAAGACTTCGTCCCGTGTCCGGATGGGACTTTCCTTGGCATGGAAGGCAAGCTTGGCGATGCGGATATTCAAGATCTCCTACCATTGTAACCGACACTATGTTACCCTAACCCTATCCGGTGTCTATATAAACTGGAGGGTTTTAGTCCGTAGGACAACTTCATCAACTCCATATACAACAATCATACCATAGGCTAGCTTCTAGGGTTTAGCCTCCTTGATCTCGTGGTAGATCTACTCTTGTACTACCCATATCATCAATATTAATCAAGCAGGACGTAGGGTTTTACCTCCATCAAGAGGGCCTGAACCTGGGTAAAACATCGTGTTCCCTGCCTCCTGTTACCATCTGGCCTAGACGCACAGTTCGGGACCCACTACCCGAGATTCGCCGGTTTTGACACCGACAATGACATAGTCAACGCCAATTGCTTGATAGATGCTAGAGTGTTTGTGCATGCTTTGTCACATATTTCTTTTGCCATATTATTGAGTGAGCATGTTGAATGCATATTTTTCTCATTCAAGGACATCCATTTGTTGCTTTGATTGTTTGGCTTTTTCTCTTCTGCCAAATGGATGGACAAGAATGCCTAAGAACTCCCTCTAGCTATCTATGCTTTCCTCGTCTGAAACTCTATTCATGCTACATCACAAAGTTTGATCAAGTCAGATTAGAACCACTCTGTGTGAGGAGCACTCGGAGTCCCCAATTCGTCATAGACTTAAACTTCCAAAACCTCTTTGTGCATTTTGGTCTGACCGATTCATCCTTTTCAGTCCAGCGAGATCACTTAGTTGATCTAGGTTTTCAATCTTGGTGCAACCGATTAGAACCTATCGGTCACATCGAGTTACAGTAACTACCTGCAGTTTTGCATCTCGGTGCCACCGAGTTGTTCCACTCGGTCACACCGACAGGGTCAGGTTATATATACTAACGGGTCAAATTTTGGAATTTTTGCCGAAACCCTTCACCCGCGCATAAACTGCTCTGCCTCTTCGGGTCTCCGAATCGTCCTCTCACCGTCAGCGACCTCCCGCCGCTGGTATCCGCCGCCATCAACTGCAATCTACTCCGCCGTAGTGAACACTCACCGCTCTAGGGTAAGTGTTCGAACCCTTGTGCTGTCTTTTTCACTCCGATTCCTAGCACAAGGACAATGCCATGTTTCTTGCCACGATTGAGATTGATCCATCCAGCTAAAACTTCCTTAGGTCTAGATTGATTCGAAAATTTTAGGGTTAGCTCTCCGCAGAACTCATCTCGGACCGACCGAAATGTAGAAATTGGTCTCACCGATTCGGCCTTGGCCATTGCACATGCGCTTTTCGGTTCAACCGAAACGTGCAACTCGGTGTGACCGAGTTGAAGATTCTGTGAAACCCTAGCAATCTCGGTGCCACCAAACTGTGACTCAACCCAACCAAGTTTAGGTTCCAAGTGTTGCTTCGGTATCACTAAGTTTATCAATTCGGTAGATCCGAGATCACTTCTATAGAGAACTAAAACTAAGCTTTTTGACTCAATTGTTTTGCAAAACCTCTATACTTTGTGATGCTTATCTACTCTACCTCATCTACAACCTATTCACAGGGTCTGCTGACAGTTTGCCTGAAGATGTCTGATCAAAGTGATAGTCAGAACAAGTCTGAAGAGCAGGTTCAGTTGAGTGAGGGCACTAGTCCCTCCAGCAGCTATGATGATGGCAGCAGGAGCACACCTAGTAACTTGCCAAAAGCAGCTAACAGGACAAGGAAGAAGAAAACCTCATATTCTGAAGATGAGGATTATGTGGATGTTGAGGATGAGGCCACTTCAAGGAAAAGGGTGCTGAAAAAGGAGTATGGCACAGATGCTGCAAGTAAGCCTGGAATGAAGACAAAGGCTCCAGCAAGAAGAGTTGCAATGTCAAAAGCCAGAGCCTCCACTCAAGAAACAATGGAGTTCACTCTTGAACCCAAAGAAGCAGGTGAAGGCAAGAAGAGGAAAGAAAGGGTCAAGAAGACCATTGCCAGAGTTATTGGAAAACCATCAATGATGAGAGATGATGATGAAGAAGAAGAGGATGCTGCACCAGCACCCAAAGCTCAGAAGCTTATGGGAGATGCAATTAGATCAGGGGCTGCTCCATCTAAGCCCAAGTCTGCTCTCAAATCTCCAGCTCAAAATTCTGCACCCAAGAAAAGCACCAGGAACATTCCAGCTGCAGAAAAGAACAAGGCCCCAGTGCCTGAGACTGTTGATGAAGAAGATGATGAAGCCCAAGTGCTAAGGAAGCTCAAGCCCAAGATCCCTGACCATAATGATGCACATCATGTTGCAGAAAATATGAAGATCAGGAAGGATTCAGGACTGAGATTGTGGAGACAGTCTGATCCATATGCTGTCAAGAGGAGAACTGTTGTGGACTACAGGTTCCACACAAAGGAACAACAAGACTTTTATGAGACTGTCCTTCTTTACAAGAAGCCCATAGTGTGTGACATGAGATGGGTTGAATGGGAGTACATAAAAGAAAATGAAGATCACTATCCAGGAGTCTATGACAGCTTCAAGGCTTGTGGAGTAGATACATTTGTTGGACAGAAGCTCACCAAGTGGAATGATGAGCTGATCATGCAATTCTATTCCACAGCCCATTTCTATCCAGATGGGAGGATTATATGTATGTCTGAGGGTACTAGGTACCAATCCACAGTAGAAGAATGGGCCAAGCTGATCAATGCCCCTGAGGAACATGAAGATGACTTGGATGTTTATGCCGAGAAGAAGAAAGACCACAACACTATGGCACACATGTACAGAGAGATCCCGGATGATGCTTTAGAGACTCATAAGTTTGGATCTGTCCACTTATTGTTGTGTGGTCTGCCTACCATCAACTGGATCCTAAGGCAGACATTGCTACCCAAGTCAGGTGATCACAAGATGATCAGAGGACATGCTATCAATTTGCTACATTTGTTTGATGTGCCTAAAAAGTTCAAAGTCATGAGTCTAATTATAGAGACAATCAAAAGGACAACAACTGATCAAAAGAGAAGCTGTGGGTATGCCCCACAAATTCAGGAGCTCATCAAGTCCAAGATGGGCACAGGCGAATATCTATTGGATAAGGAGCACCTGGCCATATACCCTGAGTTTGAAGACAACACAGTTGTGATGGATGAGAATGAACCATCATCAGTTCAAGCACAGGAGAAGAAGGCCAAAGCTAAAGCTGAGAAAGCTGCAAGAATGACAACTGTTGAAGAGGCATCTCAAGTATTCTTGAAATCCAAGCAAGATCAGCTTGGATATCTGATCCAATCCACCTTGAGGATTGAGAAGGGCTTGGCCACCCTGACTCAAAACCATGAGAGCTTGGAGAGGATCATTGAGCAGAAATTCTATGATCTTGATGTCAAAGTAACTGAGATTCAGTCAGCAGTTGAGCAACTTCAGGAGGAAATGGAGGAGAAGAAGGGCAAGTCAACTACAGATGCTTTTGCTAGTGTGCCCTGAAGCTAGAGGTCTACTGCAGTGCCAGTCGTAGATACTAGAGCTACAACATCAGCTCCAGCAGCTACAGCTCCAGTGCCACCTCCAGTAGCCACTCCACCAGCTCCAGCTACATCAACAGAAGATTTCGTCCTTGGAGTCATCTCTACACCACCTCCCGAAGATCAAGCCTGAGAAACGTTTAGCACTATGCATTTTTGAACTTTTTGGTAACTTGTTGCCAAAGGGGGAGAAAAATGTATAGATCATAGGCTTCGAGAGAGAGTGTTGCTTTTTATCTCTCTTTTTTTTGGTTTGGTTGAACTTCTTGTGTGAGATACTTTATGTTCTTGTGAAATACTTGTTTGATCATGTGTTTGATCATATGCTACCCTTAATGCTTGTTGGATGATATTATCTCTTATATCCTTATATGATCATTCACTTGCTTGGTGATGAGCGCATGCTTTTAATTTCTATCATTTTCAGCGATCCACCAAGATGTATGTGACATGGAAGAGTAACCCATGATCCTAATCGATTGTGCATTTGCATTAAAAAGCAAATTTTAAATAATGCACAAATTTAGGCGAGCTCTTGCTTATCACATACTTCTCAAAGTGATGATGTTTTTCAATCTAATTATCATTTGTCGATGCTTTGATCTATATGTTGTCATCAATTACCAAAAAGGGGGAGATTGAAAGTCAAACTATCCCTGGGTGGTTTTGGCAATTCCTAACAACATATAGCTAATTGAGCTAATGCTATTTCAAGATAAATATTTCAGGAAAGCTCAATGATTGGCATGACATGGATTAGAAAAGTGGACCCCTCAAAATGCCAAGGACAAAAGGATTGGATCAAGCTCAAAGCACAAGACTCTACTTTTTTCATTTTAGTGATCCAAGATCACATTGAGTCCATAGGAAAAGCCAATACTATCAAGAGGGGGTGAGGTGCTGCTTAATGATGTTCTTGCTCAAAATGCTTAGTGATATGCTCCAAAGCCCTCAACTACTTTCTCATATCCATATATGTCCCAAACCAAAAGTCAAACTCGGCCCCACCGAAACTTTCTATCTGGCGCCAGCGAGTTCTCTTGACATAGCCACTGCCAGAAACCCTAGTCTTTTCGGTCTCACCGAGATGGATTGTAATCTCTCTGTTTCCCTTCGT
Source organism: Triticum urartu (assembly GCF_003073215.2). Taxonomy (NCBI): domain Eukaryota; kingdom Viridiplantae; phylum Streptophyta; class Magnoliopsida; order Poales; family Poaceae; genus Triticum; species Triticum urartu. Next base: position 23,641,152 of record NC_053026.1, read on the forward strand.
AATGTTTCGGTCAAACTGAGCTGAGCGATCGGTCCCACCGAGAATGCAATGCAATCTCTCTGTTTCCCTTTCGTAACGTTTCGGTCCAACCGAGATGAGCGAATCGGTCCCACCGAGTTTGCCTGACCAACTCTCTGGTTAGTCTATTACCAAAATCGGTCTCACCGAGTTTGTGTAATCGGTCTCACCGAGATTAAGTTATGCCCTAACACTAATGACATCGGTCCCACTGAGTTGACATGTCGGTACCACCGAAAACCCTAACGGTCACATTATGAACCAAATCGGTCCGACCGTGTTTCATGATTTGGTCCCACCGAGTTTGGTAAATTGTGTGCAATGGTTAGATTTTGTGTGGAGGCTATATATACCCCTCCACCCACTCTTCATTCGTAGAGAGAGCCATCAGAACATGCCTACACTTCCAACATACATTTTCTGAGATAGAACCACCTACACTTGTGTTGAGGTCAAGATATTCCATTCCAACCACATAAATCTTGATCTCTAGCCTCCCCAAGTTGCTTTCCACTCAAATCTCCTTTCTACCAAATCCAAATCCTATGAGAGAGAGTTGAGTGTTGGGGAGATTATCATTTGGAGCACAAGAGCACGGAGTTCATTATCAACACACCATTTGTTACCTCTTGGAGAGTGGTGTCTCCTAGATTGGCTAGGTGTCACTTGGGAGCCTCCGTCAAGATTGTGGAGTTGAACCAAGGAGTTTGTAAGGGCAAGGAGATCGCCTACTTCGTGAAGATCTACCCGAGCGAGGCAAGTCCTTCATGGGCGACGGCCATGGTGGGATACACAAGGTTGCTTCTTCGTGGACCCTTCGTGGGTGGAGCCCTCCGTGGACTCGCGCAACCGTTACCCTTCGTGGGTTGAAATCTCCATCAACGTGGATGTACGATAGCACCACCTATCGGAACCACGGATAAAAATCTCCGTGTCAACATTGCGTTTGCTCCCTCAAACTCCTCCCTTAGCTTCATATGCAATTGTTTTACTTTCCGCTGCTATACTCTTAGAATTGCATGTGTAGGTTGATTGCTTGACTTGCGCAAAGTTGCTAAAATCTACCAAGAACTAAATTTTGGAAAAGGCTAGATTTTTATTTGGTGAAGTAGTCTAATCACCCCCCTCTAGACATACTTTCAATCCTATAGAGCGGCTGTGTGGTACCACCTTCGTCTAGTCTATAGTCTCCTTTATATTCCGTGCCATACTTTGCCCTCAAATTTAACCAACAAAATGTTAATGCATGTTTTAAAAATTATATAATTGGAAACTATGTTCAAATACAAATCCAACTATATAATCTTTGGCAACATGCATTCGTATGTTATTAGTTAAATCATACTTATAAATCAGAACGGTGCTATAGTAGGTAATTAAATCACACACGTTTTTTATTAACCGTATGTGTACGTGGCCTTTCTTCCTCCTCTCGCACGTCTTGTCACCCCGCTGCTGCAGACGGCTTACAGCGCAAGCTTGCGCAGTGCGCGGAGGCGTTCTTTTTGCCAAACGGTGGCGCCAATGAATCATCGGTGAGCCCGTTCCCACGCAACCTCGCAGGTTCCCCCGCAAGCTTCCCACCAGACTCGGTGAAATCCCCCAAAATCCCAATGCTTACCGGCCTGCAATAAAAACCCTCACGGCCGGCAAGTCCAGCGTCGCATTTTCCCCTCCATCCCTGTAGCTTATCTCGTCTGCTTCTCCCACAATCTCCAATGGCACCGGTCCGTCGTCATCGCTCAGCCACCCCGCCATCATCATAGGACAGCTCCAGCTGGGAGGCTACACCGTGGCGGCGGTGCAGTCCCCGACGTAGTGTAGTGCGCGTGGCGTCCCTGTTGGGTCTGCGCGGAACACCCACCACACGCTCCGCCGCCGGTGCCCGTAGGCAGCTGTTGTCGGTCGCCGTTGCTGCCACACCACTGTCGAAAGCCAGGGCCATCGTCCGCTCCACCGCCGCGGCCCGAAGGCGGGAGGTGGCCGCCGTGGCCACCACCCCACTGCCGGCCACTGTGGCCATCACCCGCTCCGCCACTGTGGCCTAAAGGCGGAAGGTGGTGGTCATGGCCGCCACCCCGTCGTCGGCCGCCGTGGCCGCCAGCCCACCGTCGACCGCCGGGGTCATCACCCGCTCCGCCACCGCCGCCCGAAGGCGGGAGGCGGAGGTGGATGCCCGCACGTGCGTTAGCGACCTTGCGCGCTACACCGAGTTCCTGTGGGAGGAGGAGGAGCGCCTCGTCAAGCATGCAAAGAGCCTTACCGCTGCCGTGGCCGCGGCACACGCCGCCTCAGAGGCGTGGAATCAGGAGATCTACGAGGAGACCCACCGCTTCGAGAGGGGTCGTATGGAGCGGCAGAGGGCGTTCGAGGTGAGCGTCGCTGAAGGTGCATTAGCGGCAGGCACCGCATTACAGTTGCCCAGCTCGTCGGTAAGCTCCTCCTCCTCCGCCTCTTACTGAGCGCGCTCGGCAGAGGAGAGGCAGCCGAAAGTAGTACAAAGCCCCTCTGCAGTAGTAGTAGTATTTATGGGCTATTTTGTTCAGTACATCTGACTATAGATGTGGTGGAACTGTACAACATACTTAAAATTAGCTAGTATATATAGTTGAACTAGCTATTTCAGTACGTGGTTGGCAACAATTGGGGAAAAGTTTGATCGGTTCAGCTGTCAAGTTGAACTGTTTGTATACATTAAGAATGACTGCTTAATCTATGAATGAAATCTATGCTTAATTACTGAATATTGACAAATAATAGTGTTACAAGGATTGACAAATCTTATCAAATTGTTTGTACGTGGTTGCACATGGGTCATCCAAAACAACTGTTTGCGTTGAAGGGACGCACAAATCCTGCGCTGCTCTCACTTTGCATACGGGTGTTCTATCTAAAACATTTGCGATCAAGAGCTGCAGAAATCCTATTCGGCACATTTTCTCTTGGCTTCCTGGGGAAGCTGTTGGTTTGCATACGGGTGTTCTAACTAAAACGTTTGCGATGAGTGTTTTATATTTAAAAAGCGAATTAAACTGCGGCTTGGGCGCCATTAATGGAGAGGATGCGAGCAAGGCGGGCGACCATGGATGTCAAAGGGCTCGCTTCCCAGTAAGCCTGCGCAGCATACAGCTCGCACGCTCCCCGGTGAGCCTGCGCACTCGTGGACAGTTTGCACGCCTCTCGATCAGCCTACGCACCCGACGGCGCTCGCACGCCTCCCGTGCAGTCAAGGTCAAGCAGCTATCCGCACGACACCTCCTACAGCCATTAAAACCAAGACACGTGTGATAACCCACAAGTATAGGGGATCGCAACAGTTTTATAGGGTAGAGTATTCAACCCAAATTTATTGATTCGACACTAGGGGAGCCAAAGAATATTCTCAAGTATTAGCAGCTGAGTTGTCAATTCAACCACACCTGGAAACTTAATATCTACAGCAAAGTGTTTAGTAGCAAGGTAATATGATAGTAGTGGTAACGGTAGCAAAAGGTAATAGTAGTAAAAGTAGTGTTTTTGGTATTTTGTAGTGATGATAGCAATAGCAACGGAAAAGTAAATAAGCGAAGAACAATCTATGGAATGCTCGTAGGCAATGGATCGGTGATGGAGAATTATGCCGGATGCGGTTCATCATGTAACTGTCATAAACTAGGGTGACACAGAACTAGCTCCAATTCATCAATGTAATGTAGGCATGTATTCCGAATATAGTCATACGTGCTTATGGAAAAGAACTTGCATGACATCTTTTGTCCTACCCTCCCGTGGCAGCGGGGTCCTAATGGAAACTAAGGGATATTAAGGCCTCCTTTTAATAGAGTACCAGAACAAAGCATTAACACATAGTGAATACATGAACTCCTCAAACTATGGTCATCACCGATAAGTATCCCGATTATTGTCACTTCGGGGTTAACGGATCATAACACATAATATGTGACTATAGACTTGCAAGATAGGATCAAGAACTCTCATATATTGATGAAAACATAATAGGTTCAAATCTGAAATCATGGCACTCGGGCCCTAGTGACAAGCATTAAGCATAGCAAAGTCATAGCAACATCAATCTCAGAACATAGTGGATACTAGGGATCAAACCCTAACAAAACTAACTCGATTACATGATAGATCCCATCCAACCCATCACCGTCCAGCAAGCCTACGATGGAATTACTCACGCACGGCTATGAGCATCATGAAATTGGTGATGGAGGATGGTTGACGATGGCGATGGCGACGGATTCCCCTCTCCGGAGCCCCGAACGGACTCCAGATCAGCCCTCCCAAGAGGTTTAAGGGTTTGCGGCGGCTCCGTATTGTAAAACGCGATGAATTCTTCTCTCTCATTTTTTTCTCCCCGAAACACAATATATAGAGTTGGAGTTGGAGTCGGAGGAGCTCTAGGGGGCCCATGAGGTTGGGGGCGTGCCCTAGGGGGGCAGGCGCGCCCCCACCCTCATGGACAGGTGGTGGGCCCCCTGGCCTTCATCTTTTGCAGGTATTTTTTATATTTTCGAAAAAGTTGCTCCGTTAAGTTTCAGGTCATTCCGAGAATGTTTGTTTTTGCACATAAATAACACCATAGCAATTCTGCTGAAAACAGCGTCAGTCCGGGTTAGTTCCATTCAAATCATGCAAGTTAGAGTCCAAAACAAGGGCAAAAGTGTTTGGAAAATTAGATACGACGGAGACGTATCAACTCCCCCAAGCTTAAACCTTTGCTTGTCCTCAAGCAATTCAGTTGATAAACTGAAAGTGATAAAGAAAAACTTTTACAAACTCTATTTGCTCTTGTTGTTGTAAATATGTAAAGCCAGCATTCAAGTGTTCAGCAAATATTATAACTAACCACATTTGCAATAACACATAGGTCTCAAGTTTACTCATATCAATGGCATAATCAACTAGCGAGCAATAATAATAAATCTCGGATGGCAACACTTTCTCAAAACAATCATAATATGATATAACAAGATGGTATCTCGCTAGCCCTTTCTGAGACCGCAAAACATAAATGCAGAGCACCTTTAAAGATCAAGGATTGACTAGACATTGTAATTCATGGTAAAAGAGATCCAGTCAAGTCATACTCAATGTAAACTAACAGTAATGAATGCAAATGACAGCGGTGCTCTCCAACTGGTGCTTTTTAATTAGAGGGTGATGACTCAGCATAAAAGTAAATAGATAGGCCCTTCGCAGAGGGAAGCAGGGATTTGTAGAGGTGCTAGAGCTAGGTTTTTGAAACAGAGGTGAATAATATTTTGAGCGGTATACTTTTTCATTTTCAACATAACAACCAAGAGATGGCAATATCTTCCATGCTACACACATTATAGGCGGTTCCCAAACAGAATGGTAAAGTTTATACTCCCCCTTCCACCAACAAGCATCAATCGATGGCTTGCTCGAAACAGCGAGTGCCTCCAACTAACAAGAGTCCCAGGGAGAGTTTTGTTTGCAATTATTTTGATTTAGTTTGCATAAAGCATGGGACTGGGCATCCCGGTGACCAGCCATTTATCTCGTGAGTGAGGAGCGGAGTCCACTCCTCTTGAGAATAACCCGCCTAACATGGAAGATACAGACATCCCTAGTTGATACATGAGCTATTCAAGCATACAAAACAGGATATTTATTTGAAGGTTTAGAGTTTGGCACATACAAATTTACTTGGAACGGCAGGTAGATACCGTATATAGGTAGGTATGGTGGACTCATATGGAATAACTTTGGGGTTTATGGAGTTGGATGCACAAGCAGTATTCCCGCTTAGTACAGGTGAAGGCTAGCAAAAGACTAGGAAGCGTCCAGCTAGAGAGCGACAACAGTCATGAACATGCATTAAAATTAATTGACACCGAATGCAAGCATGAGTAGGATATAATCCACCATGAACATAAATATCGTGAAGGCTATGTTGATTTTGTTTCAACTACATGCGTGAACATATGCCAAGTCAAGTCACTTAAATCATTCAGAGGAGGATACCACCCTATCATACCACATCACAACCATTTTAATATCATGTTGGCACGCAAGGTAAACCATTATAACTCATAGCTAATCAAGCATGGCATAAGCACTATGATCTCTAGTTGTCATTGCAAACATGTTTATTCATAATAGGCTGAATCAGGAACGATGAACTAATCATATTTACAAAAAAAGAGAGGTCGAGTTCATACCAGCTTTTCTCATCTTAGTCGGTCCATCATATATCGTCATAATTGCCTTTCACTTGCACGACCGAATAGTGTGAATAATAATAATAGTGCTCGTGCATTGGACTAAGCTGGACTCTGCAAGCATTCAATAAATAGGAGGAGACAAGGTAATATGGGCTCTTTTGTCAGATCAACAATAATGCATATAAGAGCCACTTCAACAATTTATTTATGGTCTTCTCCTATCGACCCCCAAAGAAAAGAAAAGAAATAAAACTATTTACACGGGAAAGCTCCCAACAAGCAAAAGAAGAACATGAATTCTTTTTGGGTTTTCTTTTTAATTACTACTACAAGCATGGAAAGTAAACTAATTAAAAGCTACAACTAATTTTTTTTGTTTTTTCTTAAGGTTAATCAAACACACAAGAAGAAAGCATAAAAAGGAAATAAACTAGCATGGATGATACAATGAAAAAGTATGAGCACCGACATCTAGCAATGAGTGTGTGAATATGAATGTAATGTCAGTGGGAAATACGTACTCCCCCAAGCTTAGGCTTTTGACCTAAGTTGGTCTATGGCCATGGTTGGCCTAGAGGATATACATAATAATAGTTGGGGTCGTACTGCCAAGAAGAAGAAGACTCCGATTGCCACTGGTTGACAATCATCTCCGGATCCCACTGGTAATTAGACTGTCATGAATGATCAACTTGTGGTTCTGGCTCTGGCTCCATGGCTGGTGCAGGGTTCCGGTAGGCGTGAATAGCCTCTAACGGAACAAGGTACTGGCCTACAGATAAATCAAACAAAGAAGGAGCAGGCATGGTAATAGTCTCAGGATGATGTTTATCAAAGAACAATTTGTATTTAAGCTCTCCTTCCCTATTCTTAACAATAAAATCATGTGCCACCATACTTTTATAATCTAAATAAATACGAGGCAACACCTTTTCTTCCTTCTCATAATGCCTAATAGGTATGTTAAAATGTGCAGCTAGGCGTGAAGCATAGATGCCTCCAAAGATAGGGCCCTTTGTACGGTTCAGACTTAACCGTTTAGCAATAATGCCGCCCATACTAACAGAGTTATCACCGAATAAACCGTGGAGAAAAATAATAATATCAGGAACACTAAGGTTTCCACAGTTTCCGCGACCAATTAAACAATGACTAGCAAATAATGCAAAATAGCGTAAAACAGGAAAATGTATGCTAGTGATTCGTGCGTCGGAAACCTTCCTTGTTTCCCCTACAGTGATGGTATCAATAAACCCATCCACATCCTCGAGACGTGGTTCCTCTGTCTTGCCCTCGAAAGGGACTAAACAAACCCGACAAAAATAATAAAGTGACACCTCCTTATGCTCATCATATAAATGAAACTCCACCGTAGGTGGTGAGCTCCTAGAATGGAAATGAAAGTTTTGCACAAAGATATTTGTGAGTAAGAGGAACTGATCGCGTTGGTCGTGGAGGAAAGCAGTGAGGCCTGCATTCTTAGCCAATTCATAAAAATCTTCATAAATCCCGGCTGCTCTCAAGAAATCATCGGAAGGCCATTTACACGACCGAACCTCCGCGGTGCGAGGCAGATTATACTTAGGCTTCTGTGCCTTTTCCTTCGAGCTTCGTCTCGATGAGCCCCTCAAAAGTTTCTTCATCATTTTCTGAAAAATTCTGAATTTTTTAGTAACTTAAAAATAAAAGTAAACCATACTCAATAATATTGATAGGAACTACTCCTACAAGTGCCTAGAGCCTATATCATGCATCAAAACTACTTGGAACCATATAAATTTGACATGCAAGCTCAAGAACAGGGTCACCTAAGCAGCAAAAATTTGCAATGAATAAAGCACTAGAACAAAAACTAATTGGACCAATGGAGAAGTCTCATACCAAGGAGCAATCTCCCCAAGCAGTTTTGTGAGAGGTGCTTTGAGCAAGGAGATCGAAAATGGCAGCAAAACGAGCTTGGACTCGGGTTTGAGCTGGTTATTCGTGTTTGTGGGAGGAAGGAGTGTGTGGGTGAAAGGATAAGTGGAGGAGGGCCACCATGGGCCCACGAGGAAGGGGGCGCGCCCTCCACCCTCGTGGGCAGGTGGTTGACCCCCCTGATGTGTTCTCAGTGCCAAATATTCTCAAATATTCTAGAAAAAATCATATTTAAATTTCAGGGCATTTGAAGAACTTTTTATTTTTGGGGTATTTTTATATTGCACGGATAATCAGATAACAGACAGAAAAATACTATTTTTATTTTATTTAATATAAATAACAGAAAGTAAAAGTGGGGTACAGAAGGTTGTGCCTTCTAGTTTCATCCATCTCATGATCATCAAAAGGAATCCACTAACAAGGTTGATCAAGTCTTGTTAACGAACTCATTCCGAATAACATGGAACCGGAGAAATTTCGAATAACACTATGTTACCTCAACGGGGATATGAACATCCCCAATAATAAGAATATCATATTTCTTCTTGACAGTAGGAAGAGGAAATTCAAAACCTCCAAATATAATCGATGGAATTTTTCCAATAGAGTTGATACTATGAACTTGAGGTTGTTTCCTCGGAAAGTGTACCGTATGCTCATTACCATTAACATGAAAAGTGACATTGCCTTTAGTGCAATCAATAACAGCCCCTGCAGTATTCAAAAAGGGTCTTCCAAGAATAATAGACATACTATCGTCCTTGGGAATATCAAGAATAACAAAGTCCGTTAAAATAGTAACGTTTGCAACTACAACAGGCACATCCTCACAAATACCGACATGTATAGTAGTTGATTTATCAGCCATTTGCAAAGATATTTCAGTAGGTGTTAACTTATTCAAATCAAGTCTACGATATAAAGAGAGAGGCATAACACAAACACCGGCTCCAAGATCACATAAAGCAGTTTTAACATAGTTTCTTTTAATGGAGCATGGTATAGTAGGTACTCCTGGATCTCCTAGTTTCTTTGGTATTCCACCCTTAAAAGTATAATTAGCAAGCATGGTGGAAATTTCAGCTTCCGTTATCTTTCTTTTATTTGTAATAATATCTTTCATGTACTTAGCATAAGGATTGGTTTTCAGCATATCAGTTAATCGCATACGCAAAAAGATAGGTCTAATCATTTCAGCAAAGCGCTCAAAATCCTCATCATCCTTTTTCTTGGATGGTTTGGGAGGAAAAGGCATGGGTTTCTGAACCCAAGGCTCTCTTTCTTTACCATGTTTCCTAGCAACAAAGTCTTTCTTATCATAACGTTGATTCTTTGATTGTGGGTTATCAAGATCAACAACAGGTTCAATTTCTATATCATTATTATTACTAGGTTGAGCGTCATCATGAACATTATCATTAACATTATGTCACAATCCTAGAATTGTTTGCAATAGTTGCATAAGAGAGCATCCATGCATCATGTCTAAATTCTGAAGTTGAATTGAGGTTAGTTGAAACCCTCAGAAATCACTTCAGAAATAATCAACATTAAAAATCTTTTCAAATGAGTCCAAGGAAATGTTCCTGTTATTCTGTAAAAATATTGGCAAGAGGTAAAATTCAAACCAATATTTTTGGAGTTTCAGAAATATTATTTTGGGCATTTGAAGTTAATTCAATAACTATTTGAATTGGATCTATATTTATTATATAATAAATATATGTTCAATAATTCTGGAAATTGTTGTGTAGCTTTGGATAAGTCCATTTAGTTCACACAATTATTTTCATGAATTTTGAAAATGGTTTGGTCTTTGAACTGAATCAAAACATATTAGCAAAAACAGAAAAATAGAACAATTAATAAAAGAGAGAGAGAGAGAAGGACTCACCGGGGCTTCTCACCTGCAGCAGAGCCGGCCCAGCTCCTGATCTGGACCAGCCCACCAGGGGCTCCCCGGTCTTCTTCCTCCTTTGACAGAAGGATAGAGGCGCGTGGCCACCGCGCGCCGGGGCACGCCCGGCCACCTCCTGCTTCCACCGCGATGCCTCAGCCCTTCTAGCATCGCCACGCGACCCTCCCCGGTCCCCTGTCACTTTCCCCTCTCTCCCTGGAGCGCCTCCCCCTCCCCTGCTCTCTCCACCGAGCGCAGCCGCAGCCGCACCGCCGACGTAACCACGGCCACCGTGCTCCCCTCGCCTCCCCACCTTGTCTGCAAGCTCCGCCATTATCCGCCGCTTCGCTCCACCCTGGCCCCGAGCGCTGGGACGGCCTGCATCGTCGGCTGCTTCATCTTCTTCCTCCTCGGGTCGCCGGAGATCCCCCTCGCCGCCCCAACTGCTTCGGATCGTCTCCGAGCTCGCCGACCTGCTCGTCCTACTCGCCGTGAGCCTCTGACCCCGAACATCCCTCTCTCCTTCCTCGTAGGCCGCCGTAGCCACCGGACCGCCTACGCCCGAACACGCCGCCGCCTGAGCTCGCCGCCGACGCAGCTCCGGTGACCAAATGGTCACCCCGGTGAGTCCAATCTTCTCCCCGCATCGCATAGGCCCCAGCTAGCACCTCAGCTTGCTTGCTCGCGCCCCGCAGCACTGCCCGCGCTCACGCCCGAGCTCCGACCGCCGCGGTTGAGCTCTTCGCCGTCGTTCCGGCCACCCCCGAGCCGAGCCACCACCCCGGCCGGATGCGAGCGAGCCTCAGCTCCCCGTAGGTGGTCTCCTCCGTTCAAATGGTCACCGGAGCAGCGTTTCCGTGCTGCTCCGCCGCGCCTGTCGTCGCCGGCGACACGTCGCCGGTAGGGGTTGACCCGCTGACCGGCGTGGTTTGACCCCGCTGGCTGGGTTGACTTCCCCCCCTCTCTGTCTCACTGACGTGTGGGCCCCAGCCTGCTAACTAACCTAGTTTAGCACTTAACTAATCTAAGTTAGTTGATTAACTAACTATGTGACTGACCAACGGGCCCCACACGTCAGGTTTGACCTGGACCGAGCCGTTGACCTGCTGACGTCACTGTGAGGTCATGCTGACGCAATAACTCTTTTCTGGATTTATTCTCTTACAGGAAATTCCAGAAAATTGCCTAAACTTCTAAAAATCCTAGAAATTAAACCGTAACTCCAAATGAAATAATTTATATATGAAAAATTATCCGAAAAATCCAAAGAATATGAATATGGTATTTTCATGCATGTTTGAACAAGTTAACCTCACTGAATAGGACAATTCATGATTATGGAATAATTGGTAATTGGTTTTGGAGTTGGAATTTGCTATAGGTTTGAATTCCACTTCAATGAATATGGCTAACTGTTGCACTAGGTCAATTCAGTACCTTAATATGACATATCATTCATATGTATGTGCATCGCATTGATTGCGGTTCCTGTTGTGTTTGCCGGTGGTTGTTCCCTCTCGGTAGACGTTCATTTCCGACGACGTGATCGATGACACTGATGAAGACCCAATGATATCTTCAGAAGTTCCAGGCAAGCAAAACCCCCTTGTTCATTCCGATACAAACCCACTCTCTCGCTCCTGCTGTCTTTTACTGCATTAAGGACAACACTGTTTCAACTGTTACATGCTGCGGTAGCTGAACCCCTTTCCTCTGCATGACCTATCATTGCCACAATAAATAGATGAAACCCACTAGCATGAGTAGGAATTGTTTGAGCCCTGATGTGCCTACTCATTTATGCTTGTTGTCATGCCTGCTACCGCTTAGAGTTGAGTCCGGTCTGATTCATCGAGAATGAATTGGAAAGTGGTGAACATGTCCTACCGTTGAGAGCTAAGTGTGTGAACACGATTTGGTAAAGGTAGCGGTGAGAGGCCATGTAGGAGTACATGGTGAGTTGTCCCATTGCAGCCGTCCTTAGGAACTGAGTTCTGTGTTTGTGATCTATGAACAGTTACTACCACACATTGGGCTCCGGGCGCTCCAAGCTCTCTCGACTTATTAATCAACCCGATCTCTGTCCAGGAGTTGCAACTAGTTTCTGGTGTTTGTAGGTAGTGTTAGTAGTCTACCAAGTGGCACCCGGTACAGGTGGGCTTGGGACAGACTAGGCACGGTGGCATGGTGTACCAAGTGGCACCCGGATGGTGGGCTTGGGAACCCTGCACACATCGTTTGGGGCCATGAGCGACACCCCGGCCGGATCTCCTTGCGGATGGAACCCGAATAGGCGATAAACCTGGACTAGAGACTTGTTGGTTAGTTAGGTCGTGGCCGACTCCCTCGCCAGGCTTCCGCTTGAAGGTTGCCGAGATACACGTGGTGTACATGGTGGTAAGTGGCGAGAGCGTGTGTGAAGAAGTACACCCCTGCAGGGTTATCATTATCTATTCGAATAGCCGGATTCCTCGGATATGGAAACTTGGACCCCTTGCATAGTTCATAGACAAGTGAAAGTGGATACTCTAAAACTCGCAAGATAAGTGTGAGTGTTATGGATGGCGTTCTCGTAGGGAGATGGGAGCAGATCCATAGTGGTGTATTGATATGGTGATTATGTGGACTCGTGTGTGCCACCTCAAAAGAGTTACTTGCAGTCGTAGTTTAGGTTAGCCACTGAGTCAAAGCTGGCTTGCTGCAGTTAAACTCCACCACCCCCTTTGTTGATACCGATGCATATGTAGTTAGTTCTGATGTAAGTCTTGCTGGGTACATTTGTACTCACGTTTGCTTATTTTATGTTTTTGCAGAGAGACTTCAGTCTCGCTAGTAGTTCCGTGTGGACTTCGACGTTTAGCTTGATACCTCAGCTACGATCTTGTGCCCTCGGCAGGATCTGGTAGATAGTCAGGCTTCTCAACCTTTTTCATTTGTAGTTGTCTGTACTCAGACATGTTAAGCTTCCGCTTGTGCTTTGACTTGTATGCTCTGAATGTTGGGTCATGAGACCCATGCTTGTAATATCTCACTCCTCGGAGCCTATTGAATAAATACTTGAGTCGTAGAGTCTTGTTGTGATGCCATGTTGTATGTACTCATATCGGGCGTATTGTGTGTATGATTGAAATGCTTGGTATGAGTGGTATCCAACAATCTAGTTGTTTATCCTTGGCAGCCTATCATATGGGGAAATGTAGTCTAGTGCTTTCTGAGCGATAGTAGTCCGCTACAGCCCGGTTCACCGGAGTCCTGCTAGCCCAGCACTACTGCTCGGAACACTTGACTGGCCGGCATGTGTTTCAGTTCGTTCCTGTGTCTGTCCCTTCGGGGAAATTTCACGCGGTGACTTCCGGAGTCCTGCCTAGCCTGCTACAGCCCGGGTTACCGGAGTCCTGTTAGCCTAGTGCTATAGCCCGGATTCACACATTGATGACCGACATGCTCGATGTGATTCATGTATGCCTGTCCTCATGGGTTAGCGCCGCTTTGGGTTCACGACTAGCCATGTCGGCCCGGGTTCTTTGTCATATGGATGTTAGCGACACTATCATATACGTGAGCCAAAAGACGCAAACGGTCCCGGGCCAGGTAAGGTGGCACCCGTGGGAATACCGAGCGTGAGGCCGCAAAGTGATATGATGTGTTACATGCTAGATCGGTGTGACTTAAGATCGGGGTCCTGACACATTATCACTAGTTTCAGGTTCATTACCAGATTGTGTTTCAGCATCAGAGATAGAAATATCATTTGGATTCTCAGGTGTTTCAATAACAGGTTCACTAGAAGCATGCAAAGTCCTATCATTTTTCTTTTTCTTCCTTTTAGAAGGACTAGGTGCATCTATATTATTTCTCTGAGAATCTTGCTCAATTCTCTTAGGATGGCCTTCAGGATACAAAGGTTCCTGAGTCATTCTGCCACCTCTAGTCATAACTCTAACAACATTATCATTATTCTTACTATTCAATTCATTGAGAAAATAATTTTGAGCTTTAAGTACTTGTTCTACTTGAGTGGTAACCGTAGAAGCATGTTTACTAATAAGTTTAAGTTCACCTTTGACATTAGCCATATAATCACCCAAGTGTTCAAGCATATTTGAATTGTATTTCAATTGTCTACCAAAATAAGCATTGAAATCTTCTTGCTTAACCATAAATTTATCAAACTCATCTAAGCATGGGCTAGCAAACTTAGTAAATGGGATTTCAGCTTTATCATATGTATAGAGGGAATTTACCTTTACTACTTGTGTCGGGTTATCAAGACCATGAGTTTCTTCAGTAGGTAAAGGATTAAGATCATATGTTTCTTCAACAGGCGGTAAATTAAGACCATGTATTTCTTCAATAGAAGGTAAATTCTTAACATCTTCAGCTTTAATACCTTTTTCTTTCATATATTTCTTTGCCTCTTGCATATCTTCAGGACTGAGAAATAGAATACCCCTCTTCTTTGGAGTTGGTTTAGGAATAGGCTCAGGAACTGGCTCAGGAGGTGTCCAATTATTTTCATTTGTCAGCATATTATTCAATAGGATTTTAGCTTCATCCGGCGTTCTTTCCCTGAAAACAGAACCAACACAACTATCCAGGTAATCTCTGGAGGCATCGGTTAGTACATTGTAAAAGATATCAAGTATTTCATTTTTCTTAAGAGGATGATCAGGCAAATCATTAAGTAACTTGAGAAGCCCCCCCAAGCTTGTGGGAGACTCTCTTCTTCAATTTGCACAAAATTATATATATCCCTTAAAGCAGCTTGTTTCTTATGAGCAGGGAAATATTTAGCAGAGAAGTAATAAATCATATCCTGGGGACTAAGCACACAACCAGGATCAAGAGAATTAAACCATATCTTAGCATCACCCTATAATGAGAACGGAAATATTTTAAGAATATAGAAGTAGAGAGTTCTCTCATCATTAGTGAACAGGGTGGCTATATCATTTAGTTTAGTAAGATGTGCCACAACAGTTTCTGATTCATAACCATGAAAAGGATCAGATTCAAACAAACTAATTATATCAGGATCAACAGAGAATTCACAATCCTTATCAGTAACACAGATAGGTGAAGTAGAAAAAGTAGGGCCAGGTTTCATTCTAGCATTTAGAGATTGCTTATTCCATTTAGCTAATAACCTTTTGAGTTCATATCTATCTTTGCACGCTAAAATAGCGAAAGAAGCTTCTTGATCAAAAACATAACCCTCAGGAATAACAAGTCATTCTTCATCATCACTTTCATCAGTATTATCAGATTCAATATTTTCATTCTCTCTAGCCCTAGCAAGTTGTTCATCAAGAAATTCACCAAGTGGCACAGTAGTATCAAGCATAGAAGTAGTTTCATCATAAGTATCATGTATAGCAGAAGTGGCATCATCAATAACATGCGACATATCAGAACGGATAGCAGAAGCAGGTTTAGGTGTCGCAAGCTTACTCAAAACAGAAGGTGAATCAAGTGCAGAGCTAGATGGCAGTTCCTTACCTCCCCTCGTAGTTGAGGGATAAATCTTGGTTCTTGGATCTCTCAAGTTCTTCATAATGATAAACAGAGATATATCCCAAGTGTCTCAAAGAATAGAGCTATGCTCCCCGGCAACAGTGCCAGAAAATAGTCTTGATAACTCACAAGTATAGGGGATCACAACAGTTTTCGTGGGTAGAGTATTCAACCCAAATTTATTGATTCGACACAAGGGGAGCCAAAGAATATTCTCAAGTATTAGCAGCTGAGTTGTCAATTCAACCACACCTGGAAACTTAGTATCTGCAGCAAAGTGTTTAGTAGCAAGGTAATATGATAGTAGTGGTAACGGTAGCAAAAGGTAACAGTAGTAAAAGTAGTGTTTTTGGTATTTTGTGGTTGAGGGAGTCCTGGATTAGGGGGTCTCTGGACAGCCAGATTATATCCTTTGGCCGGACTGTTGGACTATGAAGATACAAGATTGAAGACTTCGTCTCGTGTCCGGATGGGACTCTACTTGGCGTGGAAGGCAAGCTAGGCAATACGGATATGGATATCTCCTCCTTTGTAACCGACCTTGTGTAACCCTAACCCTCTCTGGTGTCTATATAAACCGGATGGTTTTAGTCCGTAGGACACAACAACTACAACATACAATCATACCATAGGCTAGCTTCTAGGGTTTAGCCTCTCTGATCTCGTGGTAGATCTACTTTTGTACTACCCATATCATCAATATTAATCAAGCAGGACATAGGGTTTTACCTCCATCAAGAGGGCCTGAACCTGGGTAAAACTTCGTGTCCCCTACCTCTTGTTACCATCCGCCTAGACGGACAGTTCGGGACCCCCTACCCGAGATCCACCGGTTTTGACACCGACATTGGTGCTTTCATTGAGAGTTCCTCTGTGTCATCGCCGTTAGGTTTGATGGCTCCTTCTATCATCGTTAGCGATGTAGTCCAGGGTGAGACTTTTCTCCCTGGACAGATTTTTGTATTCGGCGGCTTTGCACTGCGGGCCAATTCGCTTGGCCATCTGGAGCAGATTGAAAGCTACGCCCCTGGCCACCAGGTCAGGTTTGGAAGCTTAAACTACACGGCCGACGTCCGCGGAGACTTGATCTTCGACGGATTCGAGCCTCTGCCTTGCGCGTCACGCAGTCACGATGAGTATGATTTAGCTCTACCATTAGACAGTGTTCAGGAGATCGCACCGGCAGCCGCTCCAACCCTCAATTCGGAGCCAGTTGCGCTGTCCATGGACGGGTGGATGGACCCCGCCACGGCGGCCTTACCCTCAGCAGCGATCGAGCCGAACATCGACCTTACCTTGCACGAGAGCCGTATTGTTAAACTGCCGGATCTTTCTCTGGCCACGGACTCCGTACCGCCTGCACCCATTCCTATCGAATCCGATTGGGCGCCGATCATGGAGTTTACCTCCATGGATATCTTTCAGCACTTGCCCTTCGGCGACATACTGAACTCATTAAGGTCTCTCTCCTTGTCAGGAGGATCCTGGCAGAACTATGTCCGGCTGGACTGGGATGCGAACGATGAAGAAATTCGCGACCCAACCACCACCCACTTAGTAGCCACTGTCGATGACTTAACGACATGCTCGACTTCGACTCCGAAGACATCGACGGTATGGACGACGATGCGGGAGACGAAGATGAACCACTGCCCACAGGGCACTGGATAGCCACCTCATCATACGGTATATACATGGTGGATACACCCAAAGAAGGCAATGGCGACGAGACAGCAGAGGATAACCCCTCCAAGAAGCAACCCAAATGCCGACGTCAACGGCGCCGCTCTAAGTCCCGCCAAAGAAAAAGTGGTGATACCGGCACAAGAGATAATAACACTCTGGATAGTGCCGAAGATAACAACAATCCCCTCCAGCAAGATTTAGAGCAGGAGGATGGAGGAGCCAGCCCTCCTGAGAGAGCGGCAGACGGAGAAGTGGAGGATGATAATTACATGCCCCCCTCCGAAGACGAGGCAAGCCTCGGCGATGACGAATTCGCCGTGCCAGAGGATCCCGTCGAACAAGAGCGCTTCAAGAGCCGGCTTATGACCATGGCAAATAGCCTTAAGAAAAAGCAGCAACAGCTTCAAGCTGATCAAGATCTGCTAGCTGACAGATGGACTGAAGTCCTCGCGGCCGAGGAATACAAACTCGAGTGCCCCTCCAAGAGTTACCGAAAATGCAGGTTGCTACCTCAACTGGAGGAAGAAGCGTATGACGCGGCTGATCGGCCACCTCATGGCCATGATAGAGAGGCATTCCAGCCAAAAACTCAGCCCGCACCCTGACGCCATTCAAATAAAAAAGCATGGGGAAATACACCAGACCTGCGAGACATATTGGAGGACAAAGCAAAACATGCAAGATCGATCTACGGATCACGGGGGCGCGCCACTATGCGAGACGATAAACGTCACGCCGGATACAGTAAAAGTAAATCCAGCCGGGCCGAACATAGCGGGCAAGACCCATTCGAGCTGCTTCGCGATATAGCCCAATACAGAGGTGCCGCACACCCCCTATGCTTCACAGACGAAGTAATGGATCATCAAATCCCAGAGGGTTTCAAATCCATAAATATTGAATCATACGACGGCACAACAGATCCTGCGGTATGGAACGAGGATTTCCTCCTCCACATCCACATGGCCCGCGGCGATGACTTACACGCCATCAAATACCTCCCACTAAAGCTCAAAGGACCAGTGCGACATTGGCTTAACAGCTTGCCAGTAGAGTCCATTAACTGTTGGGAAGATTTGGAAGCCGCATTCCTCGACAACTTTCAGGGCACTTATGTGCGACCACCAGACGCCGATGACTTGAGCCACATAATTCAGCAGCCAGAAGAGTCGGCCAGGCAATTCTGGACACGGTTTGTAACAAAGAAAAATCAAATCGTCGACTATCCAGATGCAGAGGCCCCAGCAGCCTTCAAGCATAACATCCGAGACGAGTGGCTTGCCCGGCACCTTGGACAGGAAAAGCCGAAATCTATGGCAGCTCTCACGACACTCATGACCCGCTTCTGTGTAGGAGAAGACAGCTGGCTGGCTCGAAGTAACAACATATCAAAAAACCATGGTACATCGGATACCAAGGACGGCAATAGCAGGTCACGTCACAACAAACATAAGCGCCGCATTAACATTGATAATACTGAGGATACGATAGTCAATGCCGGATTCAAAGGCTCTAAACCCGGTCAGCGGAAAAAGCCATTCAAAAGCAGCACTCTGGGCCCGTCCAGTTTGGACCGCATACTCGATCGCTCATGTCAAATACACGGTACCCCTGACAAGCCAGCCAACCACACCAACAGGGAATGCTGGGTGTTCAAGCAGTTGATACGTCCATTTTTCATCATGCTTTTATATCGATATTTATTGCATTATGGACTGTTATTTCACTTTATGTCACAATACTTATGGCTATTCTCTCTTATTTTACAAGGTTTACATAAGGAGGGAGGATGCCGGCAGCTGGAATTCTGGGATGGAAAAGGAGAAAATATTAGAGACCTATTCTGCGCAACTCCAAAAGTCCTGAAACTCCACGGAACATCTTAAAAAATAAAGAAAAATCCATGCCAAAGATGAAGGCCAGGGGCCCCACACCCTGCTCACGAAGGTGGGGGGCGCCCCCCTAGGGCGCGCCCCCTACCTCGTGGGCCCCCTGGTGGCTCTTCGACGTCCATCTTCTCCTATATGAGGTCTTTTGATGAGAAAAAAATAAGGAGGAACTTTTCGGGACGAGACTCCGCCGCCACGAGGCGGAACCTTGGCGGATCCAATCTAGAGCTCCGGCAGAGCTGTTCTGCCGGGGATACTTCCCTCCGGGAGGGGGAAATCATCACCATCGTCATCGCCAACGCTCCTCTCATCGGGAGAGGGAAATATCCATCAACATCTTCACCAGCACCATCTCATCTCCAAACCCTAGTTCATCTCTTGTATCCAATTCTTGTCTCAAAGTCCGGGATTGGTGCTAGTAGGTTGCTAGTAGTGTTGATTACTCCTTGTAGTTGATGCTAGTTGGATTATTTGGTGGAAGATCATATGTTCAGATCCTATATGCATATTATTACCCCTCTGATTAGGAACATGAATATGCTTTGTGAGTAATTACGTTCATTCCTGAGGACAAGGGAGAAGTCTTGCTATCAGTAGTCATGTGAATTTGGTATTCGTTTGATATTTTGATATGATGTATGTTGTCTAGCCTCTAGTGGTGTTATGTGAACGTCGACTACATAACACTTCACCATTATTTGGGCCTAGAGGAAGGCATTGGGAAGTAATAAGTAGATGATGGGTTGCTAGAGTGACAGAAGCTTAAACCCTAGTTTATGCGTTGCTTCGTAAGAGGCTGATTTGGATCCATATGTTTCATGCTATGGTTAGGTTTACCTCAATACTTTTGTTGTAGTTGTGGATGCTTGCAATAGAGGTTAATCATAAGTGGGATGCTTGTTCAAGTAAGAACAACACCCAAGCACCGGTCCACCCACATATCAAATTATCAAAGTATCAAAGGTGAATCATATGAACGTGATGAAAACTAGTTTGACGATATTCCCATGTGTCCTTGGGAGCGCTTTTCCTATTATAAGAGTTTGTTCCGGCTTGTCCTTTACTACAAAAGGATTGGGCCACCTTGCTGCACTTTATTTACTTTTGTTACTTGTTTCTCGTTACAATCTATCTTATCACAAAACTATCTGTTACCACTTATTTCAGTACTTGCAGAGAATACCTTGCTGAAAACCGCTTATCATTTCCTTCTGCTCCTCGTTGGGTTCGACACTCTTACTTATCGAAAGGACTACGATAGATCCCCTATACTTGTGGGTCATCAAGACTCTTTTCTGGCGCCGTTGCCGGGGAGTGTAGCGCCTTTGGTAGGTGGAATTTGGTAAGGAAAAATTTATATAGTGTGCTGAAATTTACTGTCACTTGTTACTATGGAAAGTAATTCTCTGAGGGGCTTGTTCGGGGTATCTTCTCCCTATCCAGCAGAGCAAAGAGTTGCTCCTCAACCTACTGAACCTATTGAAGATGAAACTCCTTTTGAATTTCCTTCGGGTATGATGGAAAAACTGCTAGCTGACCCTTTTACAGGAGATGGAACAAAGCATCCTGATGAGCACTTAATATATGTGGATGAAGTTTGTGGATTATTTAAGCTTGCAGGTATACCCGATGATGTTGCTAAGAAGAAGGTCTTCCCTTTATTTTTGAAGGGAGACGCATTGATATGGTATAGGCTATGTGATGATATGAGATTCTGGGACTATAAAAGATTGAAGTTGGAATTTCATCGAAATTATTACCCTATGCATCTTGTTCATCGTGATCGCAATTATATATATAATTTCTGGCCTTGCGAAGGAGAAAGCATCGCTCAAGCTTGGGGGAGGCTTAAATCAATGTTATATTCGTGCCCCAATCATGAGCTCTCGAGAGAAATAATTATGTAAGTTTTTATGCTCGGCTTTCTGATAACAATTGCACCATGCTCGATACTTCTTGTGCTCGCTCTTTTATGATGAAGAATATTGAATTCAGATGGAATTTATTGGATAGAATTAAACGCAACTCTGAAGATTGGGACCTCGACGAAGGTAAAGAGTCAGGTATGACACCTAAGTTTGATTGTGTTAAATCTTTTATGGACACCGATATTTTCCGTAAGTTTAGCACTAAATATGGACTTGACTCTAAGATAGTAGCTTCTTTCTGTGAATCTTTTGCTACTTATGTTGATCTCCCTAAGGAGAAGTGGTTCAAATATCATCCTCCCATAGAAGTAAAAGTAGCTGCACCCATTAAAGTTGAAGAAACGACTGTCACTTATAATGATCCTATTGTTCCCACTTCTTATATTGAGAAACCACCTTTCCCTGTTAGAATAAAGGATCATGCTAAAGCTTCAACTGTTGTTCGTAAAAGCAATATTAGAACTTATACACCTCTTGAGCAAGTTAAAGTAGAACCTAATATTGCTATTGTTAAAGATCTCTTGTCTAATAATATTGATGGGCATGTTATTCAGTTCGAAGGTGAAACTGCTAGAATTGCTAAACCTTGTGAAAAAGATAAACATAGATCTGTGGTAGGCATGCCTATTATTTCTATTAAAATAGGAGATCATTGTTATCATGGCTTATGTGATATGGGTGCTAGTGCTAGTGTTATACCGCATACTTTATACGAAGAAATTAAGAATGAAATTGCACCTGTTGAGTTAGAAGATATTGATGTTACTATTAAACTTGCCAATAGAGATGCTATTTCACCAATTGGAATTGTTAGAGATGTTGAAGTCTTGTGTGGGAAAACTAAATATCCTGCTGATTTTCTTGTTCTTACTTCTCCGCAAGATAGCTTTTGTCCCATTATATTTGGTAGACCCTTCTTAAATACTATCAATGCTACCATAGATTGCAAAAAGAATGTTGTTACTGTTGGCTTGGACGATATGGTTCATGAGTTTAATTTCTCTAAATTTAGTAAACAACATCGTGAGGAAGAATTACCTAGTAAGGATGAAATTATTGGTCTTGCTTCTATTACCGTACCTCCTAGTGATCCTTTAGAACATTATTTGCTAGACCATGAAAATGATATGTTCAAGAATGAAAGAAGGGAAATAGATGAAGTATTCTTTAAACATGAACCTATTCTGCAACATAATCACTACTAGGAAAAGGCCTACTAATGGCGCACCAGTAGTGCGTCATTAGTATGCCTAGAGGTGCGCCATTACTATGTGACTTAGTAATGGCGCACCACATAGAAGTGCGCCATTAGTAATAAATTTTTTTCAATTTTTTTTTAAAATTCGATTTTTTTATTTTTTTCTTAATCTCGGGTCACTATGGCTTAATCTCATAGTCAAATCGCACTATGTGGTTAAACTTCCCGGAAGGTCACCCATCCTCACACTACTCCAGCCCGAGCACGCTCAACTTCGTAGTTCTATCCATCCCCAGCACCACCTCACTTCACAGGCACTTGTTGATATATCTATCATATCAATCCTATTAAACCTTGCAGATGTCTACGACTTTCTTCATGTTCATGAGTATGATGAAATTTTGAAAAAATATTTCAAACTTCCCAGTCATATTACGTATCATATTTTGAAAAATAATTCAATTTTTTTTATTTTTTGTCGAAACCAATGTTTTTTCTGTTACTAGTGGCGCACCTAGCATACGGTGCGCCACTAGTAAGTTTGAAATTTTTTGAATTTTTTTGCCTCCGGATCTTAAAAGCCCCGTAACTTTTTTTCTGTTAGGTTTTTGGGGATTTTGAAAATGTTTAACGGGGATCCCTTAGTTAAATTTGGATATAACTTTTCGAGTAGATGATTTTTCATATAGAAAACTTTTTCATCCGAGTTCGTATGCAAAAGTTATGCCCATTTTACAAATTTCAGAGAGATTTTGCAAATAAAGTCGAAATTCATATTTGTAAATTTTTCCAACAACTAGACCACATATCACATGGGAAACTTATTTTCTTTTATTTTTTGACATTTCCATCATTTTATTTTATTTTTTTTTAAACTGAAAAGGCGGTCCACGGGGGGGTGGGGGGGGGGAGGGGGCGGTGTGCATTCGGTGGAAGTTTTGGAATGGCGCACCGTGGGAGTGGTGCGCCATTACTAGTTTTAAAAAAAATTCTGAAATTATTTTTGAAAAAAACTTAGTAATGGGCGCACTGTCAACTGGTGCGCCATTACTAGTTTTGAAAAAATAAATAAAAAAATTTGAAAAAAAATTTGAATTTTTTTTGAAAATAATTTACTAGTGGCGCACCGTGGATGTGGTGCGCCATTACTAGTTTAACTAGTAATGGCGCACTATCCACTCGTGCGCCATTACTAGTTTTGAAAAAAAATTGAAAAAAAATTGTTACTAATGGCGCACCGTGGATGTGGTGCGCCATTAGTATTTGGACACTAATGGCGCACCAACACATGGTGTGCCATTAGTATATACTAATGGTGCTCCACATCACTAATGGCGCACCAACACATGGTGTGCCATTAGTATATACTAATGGCGCTCCACATGTCTGGTGCGCCATTAGTGGCCATATCATCTATAGCCCTTTTCCTAGTAGTGAATTTTCCTGTTGAAATTTTAGGGAATCCTCCTCCACCCAAGGGTGATCCCGTGTTTGAGCTTATACCTTTGCCTGATAATCTTAAATATGCTTATTTTGATGAAAAGAAGATATATCATGTTATTATTAGTGCTAACCTTTCAGAGCATGAAGAAGAAAGATTATTGAAAACTCTGAAGAAGCATCGTGCTGCTATTGGATATACTCTTGATGATCTTAAGGGCATTAGTCCCACTCTATGTCAACATAAAATAAATTTGGAAGCAGATGCCAAACCAGTTCGTGTTCCTCAACGACGTCTGAATCCTAAAATGAAAGAAGTGGTAAGAAAAGAAATACTAAAGCTTCTAGAGGCAGGTATAATCTATCCCGTTGCTGATAGTGAATGGGTAAGTCATGTCCATTGTGTCCCTAAGAAGGGAGGTATTACTGTTGTTCCTAATGATAAAGATGAATTGATTCCACAAAGAATTATCACAGGTTATAGGATGGTAATTGATTTCCGCAAATTAAATAAAGCTACTAAGAAAGACCACTACCCCTTACCTTTTATTGATCAAATGCTAGAAAGATTATGCAAACATACACACTATTGCTTTCTAGATGGTTATTCTGGTTTCTCTCAAATACCTGTGTTGTCTAGAGATCAATCAAAGACTACTTTTACATGCCCTTTTGGTACTTTTGCTTATAGACGTATGCCTTTTGGTTTATGTAATGCACCTGCTACCTTTCAAAGATGCATGATGGCTATATTCTCTGACTTTTGTGAAAAGATTTGTGAGGTTTTCATGGACGACTTTTCCATCTATGGTTCCTCTTTTGATGATTGCTTGAGCAATCTTGATCGAGTTTTGCAGAGATGTGAAGAAACTAATCTTGTCTTGAATTGGGAAAAGTGCCACTTTATGGTTAATGAAGGTATTGTCCTGGGGCATAAAGTTTCTGAAAGAGGTATTGAAGTTGATAAAGCCAAGGTTGATGCTATTGAAAAGATGCCATGTCCAAAGGACATCAAAGGTATAAGAAGTTTCCTTGGTCACGCCGGATTTTACAGGAGGTTCATTAAGGACTTCTTAAAAATTTCTCGACCCCTGACTAATTTATTGCAAAAAGTTATACCATTTGTCTTTGATGATGATTGTGTAGAAGCATTTGAGATACTTAAGAAAGCATTAGTCTCTGCAGCTACTGTTCAGCCACCTGATTGGAATTTACCATTGGAAATTATGTGTGACGCTAGTGATCATGCTGTAGGTGCTGTTCTAGGACAAAGAGTTGATAAGAAATTAAATGTTATTCATTATGCTAGTAAGACTGTAGACAATGCTCAAAGAAATTATGCTACTACTAAAAAAGAGCTTTTAGCAGTTGTATTCACTTGTGATAAGTTCAGATCTTATATTGTTGATTCTAAAGTTACTATTCAAACAGATCATGCTGCTATTAAATACCTTATGGAAAAGAAAGATGCTAAAACTAGACTTATTTGATGGGTTCTCTTGCTACAAGAATTTGATTTGCATATTGTTGATAGAAAGGGAGCTGAGAACCCCGTTGCAGACAACTTGTCTAGGTTAGAAAATATTCTTGATGACCCACTACCTATTAATGATAGATTTCCTGATGAACAATGAAATGTTATAAGTACTTCTCGTAGTACTCCATGGTATGCTGATTATGCTAATTATATTGTTGCTAAATTTATACCACCTAGCTTCACATACCAACAAAAGAAAAAGTTTTTCTATGATTTAAGACATTCCTTTTGGGATGCCCCACATATTTATAAAGAAGGAGTAGATGGTGTTATTAGACGTTGTGTACCTGAGCATGAACAGGAACAGATCCTACGCAAGTGTCATTCCGAGTCTTATGGAGGACACCACACTGGAGATAGAACTGCACATAAGGTATTGCAATCTGGTTTTTATTGGCCTACTCTCTTCAAGGATGCCCGTAAATTTGTCTTGTCTTGTGATGAATGTCAAAGAATTGGTAATATTAGTAGACGTCAAGAAATGCCTATGAATTATTCACTTGTTATTGAACCATTTGATATTTGGGGTTTTGATTATATGGGACCTTTTCCTGCCTCTAATGGATATACACATATTCTAGTTGCTGTTGATTACGTTACTGAGTGGGTAGAAGCTATTCCAACTAGTAGTGTTGATCATAACACTTCTATTAAAATGCTTAAAGAAGTAATTTTTCCGAGGTTTGGAGTCCCTAGATATTTAATGACCGATGGTGGTTCACACTTTATTCATGGTGCTTTCCGTAAAATGCTTGCTAAATATGATGTTAATCATAGAATTGCATCTCCTTATCACCCACAGTCTAGTGGTCAAGTAGAGTTGAGCAATAGAGAGCTCAAATTAATTTTGCAAAAGACTGTTAATAGGTCTAGAAAGAATTGGTCCAAGAAACTTCATGATGCATTATGGGCTTATAGAACTGCATACAAAAATCCTATGGGTATGTCTCCGTATAAAATGGTTTATGGAAAAGCATGTCACTTACCTCTCGAACTAGAACATAAGGCATATTGGGCTATTAAGGAGCTCAACTATGATTTTGAACTTGCCGATGAGAAGAGGTTATTTGATATTAACTCACTTGATGAATGGAGAACCCAAGCATATGAAAATGCCAAGTTGTTTAAAGAAAAAGTCAAAAGATGGCATGACAAAAGGATACAAAAGCGTGAGTTTAATGTAGGTGATTATGTATTGCTATACAACTCTCATTTAAGATTTTTTGCAGGAAAACTTCTCTCTAAATGGGAAGGCCCCTATGTTATCAAAGAGGTCTATCGTTTCGGTGCCATAAAGATCGACAACTTCGAGGGCACAAATCCGAAGGTGGCAAACGGTCAGAGGATCAAACATTATATCTCAGGTAATCCCATAAATGTTGAAACCAATATTATCGAAACCGTAATCCCGGAGGAATACATAAGAGACACTTTCCGGAGCGTTTCAGACCCCGAAAAGGAATAGGTATGTGGTACGGTAAGCAAACCGACTCCAAAACAATTTTTAAGGAAATATTTCTCCGTTTTGGAATATTTAGAAAAATAGAAAAATAAGTAGCAGTCCGGGAAGGACACGAGGGCCCCATGTGGGTGGTGGGCGCGCCCTACCCCCCTGGGCGCGCCCCTACCTTGTGAGCACCTCGTGTGCCCTCCGGACTCCGTTTCTTGCACAATACGTATTTTGGTCGGTAAAAATTCATTATATAATCTCCCGAGGGTTTTGACTCCCGTATCACGCAAATTTCCTCTGTTTTTGTTTTCGAGCTGTTGCTGCTGCAGATTAGAGCAAGATGTCTTCTCAAGAGTCAATCGGGGAGAGCCGGGTATCTAATCCGGCACTGGAACCAAGGGCAAACAGCGACGCTGACCACTTTGGGCCAGCAACGGAGGAAGAGATGGAGGCTGACTTAATGAGAGTAGATGCCATGGAGGATCAAGAAGTCACCTCTCGCCTCCGAGCTGGGTTCACGATGGGGGAACGACAGAGCTCAGCTATTCCAAACTCGGTTATCCCTTCTAATGTTAGATTTCTTTCTTATGAAAATATGAAGAGGAGTGTCACTTGTTCTCCCGTAGCTATGCAACACCCTTGGGTGCAAGCAGCTTTAGCTGTCATAGGAAAGCTTCGTAAGGAAATAATGGACCTCAAACAGCAAGTCAATAAGCTTGAGGAGGAGAACCGCATCCTGAGGGGAATCATCGCCAAGAATATTACACCGACAACAAAGAAGGAGACATAATCACATGGGTATGGGCACTCCCCTTGGCAACTGCCAAGCTTGGGGGAGGTGCCCCGGTATCGTATCACAATCACAACTCCTATCTTTACCATTTTTCTTAGTTCGATCCTATTAGTACTATCTTGATCTAGTAGAATAAAGTTTATGGCATGATCTAGTTTTGAGTTTTGCTTTATGATCTGTCTATGTAATCGAGTCCGCGAGCTATATATAATAAAGATTAGTGTTGAGTCAAGGGCTTGATTATTTTGCCATGATCTTGGGTGAATAAAAGAAAAGAGAAAAAGAATAAAAATAAACAAAAACTTCATATTGATCTTATTGAGAGTAATTACTTCACATAGAAAGAGTATGATGATTAAAAGTTGTTGGGAGTTGGCAGACATAGCTTTGGTCATTGTTGCAATTAATAGGAAGTAATAAGGAAAGAGAGGTTTTCACATATAGATATATTATCATTGATATCTTTTATGATTGGGAGCACTCATTAAAATATGACATGCCAAAGAGTTGATGTTGGACAAGGAAGACAACGTAATGAGTTATGTATTTCTTATATCTGAGATAAAGTATGTTGTCATGGATCCTCTAACTTGTTGAGCTTGCCTTTCCCCCTCATGCTAGCCAAATTCTCAGCACCAAGTAGAAATACTAGTGCTTCCAAACACCCTTAAACCAGTTTTGCCATGAGAGTCCACCATATCTGCCTATGGATTGAGTAAGATCCTTCAAGTAAGTTGTCATCGGTGCAAAGCAATAAAAATTGCTCTAAATATGTATGATTGATTAGTGGGGGAGAAATAAGCTTTATACGATCTTGTGATGTGGAAGTAATAAAAGCGACGGACTGCATAATAAAGGTTCATATCACAAGGGGCAATATAAAGTGACATTCTTTCGCATTGAGATTTTATATATCCAACCATAAAAGCGCATGGCAACCTCTACTTCCCTCTGCGAAGGGCCTATCCTTTATTATTATCTTCTACCTTATGCAAGAGTCATGGTGATCTTCACCTTTTCTTTTTCATTTTATCCTTTGGCAAGCTCAGCATGTTGGAAAGAACATGATATATATATATATCTAATTGGATGTAGGGGAGAATGAACCATTATTGTTGACATTACCCTTGAGGTAAAAGGTTGTGGGGCAAAACTATAAGTCCCTATCTTTCTCTGTGTCTGATTAAAACTCCGTAACCACAAGTATTGCGTGAGTGTTAGCAATTATGGAGGACTAAATGATAGTTGAGTATGTGGACTTGCCTTTTAGCTCTGACATAGACTCTTTCCGATGTTATGATAAATTGCAATTACTTCAATGACTGAGATTATAGTTTGTCGGAGCCCAATAAGGTTTATGATTTATACTTTTGCATTGTGAATAGATCATCACTTGAACATAAGTAATCATATGACAAAATCTATATATGTTGTTGTTATGAGAATAATCATGATGCCTGCATGTCCATATTTTATTTTTATCGACGCCTCTACCTCTAAAACTTCAATGACTGAGATTATAGTTTGTCGGAGCCCAATAAGGTTTATGATTTATACTTTTGCATTGTGAATAGATCATCACTTGAACATAAGTAATCATATGACAAAATCTATATATGTTGTTGTTATGAGAATAATCATGATGCCTGCATGTCCATATTTTATTTTTATCGACGCCTCTACCTCTAAAACTTCAATGACTGAGATTATAGTTTGTCGGAGCCCAATAAGGTTTATGATTTATACTTTTGCATTGTGAATAGATCATCACTTGAACATAAGTAATCATATGACAAAATCTATATATGTTGTTGTTATGAGAATAATCATGATGCCTGCATGTCCATATTTTATTTTTATCGACGCCTCTACCTCTAAAACTTCAATGACTGAGATTATAGTTTGT
The DNA here is from genome assembly GCF_003073215.2 of Triticum urartu. Lineage (NCBI taxonomy): Eukaryota > Viridiplantae > Streptophyta > Magnoliopsida > Poales > Poaceae > Triticum > Triticum urartu. The sequence goes on from NC_053026.1 coordinate 23,670,525, forward strand.
CGGAGCCCAATAAGGTTTATGATTTATACTTTTGCATTGTGAATAGATCATCACTTGAACATAAGTAATCATATGACAAAATCTATATATGTTGTTGTTATGAGAATAATCATGATGCCTGCATGTCCATATTTTATTTTTATCGACGCCTCTACCTCTAAAACTTCAATGACTGAGATTATAGTTTGTCGGAGCCCAATAAGGTTTATGATTTATACTTTTGCATTGTGAATAGATCATCACTTGAACATAAGTAATCATATGACAAAATCTATATATGTTGTTGTTATGAGAATAATCATGATGCCTGCATGTCCGTATTTTATTTTTATCGACACCTCTACCTCTAAACATGAGGACATATTTATTGTTATCGACTTTTCGCTTGAGGACAAGCGAGGTCTAAGCTTGGGGGAGTTGATACGTCCATTTTGCATCATGCTTTTATATCGATATTTATCGCATTATGGACTGTTATTTCACTTTATGTCACAATACTTATGGCTATTCTCTCTTATTTTACAAGGTTTACATAAGGAGGGAGGATGCCGGCAGCTGGAATTCAGGGCAGGAAAAGGAGCAAATATTAGAGACCTATTCCGCGCAACTCCAAAAGTCCTGAAACTCCACGGAACATCTTAAAAGAAATAAAGAAAAATCCACGACAAAGATGAAGGCCAGGGGGCCCACACCCTGCTCACGAGGGTGGGGGCGCGCCCCCCTACCTCATGGGCCCCCTGGTGGCTCTCCGACGTCCATCTTCTCCTATATGAGGTCTTTCAATGAGAAAAAAATAAGGAGGAACATTTCGGGATGATACTCCGCCGCCACGAGGCGGAACCTTGGCGGATCCAATCTAGAGCTCCGGCAGAGCTATTCTGCTGGGGATACTTCCCTCCGGGAGGGGGAAATCATCACCATCGTCATCGCCAACGCTCCTCTCATCGGGAGAGGGCAATCTCCATCAACATCTTCACCAGCACCATCTCATCTCCAAACCCTAGTTCATCTCTTGTATCCAATTCTTGTCTCAAAGTACGGGATTGGTGCTAGTAGGTTGCTAGTAGTGTTGATTACTCCTTGTAGTTGATGCTAGTTGGTTTATTTGGTGGAAGATCATATGTTCAGATCCTATATGCATATTATTACCCCTCTGATTATGAACATGAATATGCTTTGTGAGTAATTGCGTTCGTTCCTGAGGACAAGGGAGAAGTCTTGCTATGAGTAGTCACGTGAATTTGGTATTCGTTTGATATTTTGATATGATGTATGTTGTCTAGCCTCTAGTGGTGTTATGTGAACGTCGACTACATAACACTTCACCATTATTTGGGCATAGAGGAAGGCATTGGGAAGTAATAAGTAGATGATGGGTTGCTAGAGTGACAGAAGCTTAAACCCTAGTTTATGCGTTGCTTCATAAGGGGCTGATTTGGATCCATATGTTTCATGCTATGGTTAGGTTTACCTTAATACTTTTGTTTTAGTTGCGGATGCTTGCAATAGAGGTTAATCATAAGTGGGATGCTTGTTCAAGTAAGAACAACACCCAAGCACCGGTCCACCCACATATCAAATTATCAAAGTATCGAACGCGAATCATATGAACGTGATGAAAACTAGCTTGACGATATTCCCATGTGTCCTCGGGAGCGATTTTCCTATTATAAGAGTTTGTTCCGGCTTGTCCTTTGCTACAAAAGGATTGGGCCACCTTGCTGCACTTTATTTACTTTTGTTACTTGTTGCTCGTTACAATCTATCTTATCACAAAACTATCTGTTACCACTTATTTCAGTACTTGCAGAGAATACCTTGCTAAACACCGCTTATCATTTCCTTCTGCTCCTGGTTGGGTTCGACGCTCTTACTTATCGAAAGGACTACGATAGATCCCCTATACTTGTGGGTCATCAACAGGCCGGCAAGTTAATTGCCGAGGATATAGATAAAGGTCACACAACGATGACGAAGAGGAGCCCTGGCAGCCGAACACCGGAGGACAGAAGAGGTTCCCCCCACAAGTGCGGATCCCCAAGAGGGAGCGGAAGCGTGCGCTCAGGGACGTATATGCGTTGGAGCCAGTCGCCCCAAAGTTCAGCCCATGGTCCTCCTGCCCGATCACCTTCGATCGCAGGGACCACCCCACTAGTATCCGTCACGGCGGATTCGCCACACTGGTCTTAGACCCAATCATTGACGGATTTCACCTCATCGAGTCCTTATGGATGGCGGCAGCAGCCTGAACCTACTTTACCAGGACACAGTGCGCAAAATGGGTATAGACACCTCAAGGATCAAACCCACAAAAACGACCTTTAAAGGCGTCATTCCAGGTGTAGAGGCCCATTGCACAGGCTCAATTACACTGGAAGTGGTCTTTGGATCCCCGGATAACTTCCGAAGCGAAGAATTAATCTTTGATATAGTCTCGTTCCGTAGTGGCTATCATGCACTGCTCGGGCGAACCGCATTTGCAAGATTCAATGCGGTACCACATTATGCATACCTCAAGCTCAAGATGCCAGGACCCCGGGGGGTCATCACAGTCAATGGAAACAGAGAGCGCTCTCTCCGTACGGTGGAGCACACTGCGGCCCTCGCAGCAGATGTGCAAAGTAGCCTCTCAAGGCAATCCACCAGTTCGGCGTTTCAAGACCTGGAAACCTTCAAGCGCGCTCGGAGTAATCGGCAACTAGACCGCCTGACATGATCTGAGCTCGCGTAGCAATGCGGCCCCCACCCCAGTCCCAGCCAAGCAGCGAAATCCGTGCCACGCGTACATAATTACGCATTAAAAATACCATGGGCACAGGGGGGAGGGGGCACAACTACGACACACCCCAAGAGGCGGCCTAAACCGCACTAGGGGCTTCCCGCTCTGTTATTTTTCTCTTTTAGGACTTTAATCTCTAGAAACCCCGTCCGGCAGCATGATTGCCGAACACATGATGCAGCAACCAAGGAGGCAAAAAGCTACGTCACACCATGGAACTACCAGGTGGATTACGATAACGAGTGAAATATTTGCTTTAATACTATTCCACAGCTTGCCCTTGGAAGGGACATAGTCCTACTTTTTTGCTTATCGCACTATCTGTATCATCCTGCTTTAACGCATCTATTTGAATAAACAATGCATAGCATTAAGACTATTATTGCATTCTTCTTTTTTATATATGTGTTCCTTAATGATGCCTTGCAACCGTACACTTTGGTACGGCCAATACACCAGGGGCTTAAGTACCCCACAATGCGGTGTGAGAAGTCCGAACACTTTCACAAGTGCGGCACCCCGAACTTATAGCATTATATGCATCAGCTCCGAATCATGTCTTTGGTCAAATGTTGGGTTTGCCCGGCTCCTATGTTTTGGTACCTTACATTCCGCTCTATCGTCTAAGGTAGCGCTAGGAGAACTACTGCGATTGTGCCCCGGTTCTGCTGGGCTAAGCACCTCAGTAGAGAAAGCTAAAACTGACTATCATGATAAGGCGAGAGATTGGTCGTTGTTCGGCGAGGTTTTGAGTCCCTAAAGACTTATGTCGCTTAGAGTGATGAGCCGGTCCTGTCCGGCTTAAAGGCGTGTATCGCGCCCCGAATTCGACCTTCCGAATACCAGGGTGAGGGAGTCCTGGATTAGGGGGTCTCCGGATAGCCGGACTATCTCCATTGGCCGGACTGTTAGACTATGAAGATACAAGATTGAAGACTTCGTCTCGTGTCCGGATGGGACTCTACTTGGCGTGGAAGGCAAGCTAGGCAATACGGATATGGATATCTCCTCCTTTGTAACTGACCTTGTGTAACCCTAACCCTCTCCGGTGTCTATATAAACCGAAGGGTTTTAGTCCGTAGGACAACAACCATAACATACAATCATACCATAGGCTAGCTTCTAGGGTTTAGCCTCTCTGATCTCGTGGTAGATCTACTCTTGTACTACCCATATAATCAATATTAATCAAGCGGGACGTAGGGTTTTGCCTCCATCAAGAGGGCCCGAACCTGGGTAAAACATCGTGTCCCTGCCTCCTGTTACCATCCGGCCTAGACGCACAGTTCGGGACCCCCTACCCGAGATCTGCCGGTTTTGACACCGACATTGGTGCTTTCATTGAGAGTTCCGCTGTGTCGTCGCCGTTAGGCTTGATGGCTCCTACTATCATCGATAGCGATGCGGTCCAGGGTGAGACTTTTCTCCCCGGACAGATCTTCGTATTCGGTGGCTTTGCACTGCGGGCTAATTCGCTTGGCCATCTGGAGCAGATTGAAAGCTACGCCCCAGGCCATCAGGTCAGATTTGGAAGTTTGAACTACACAGCCGACATCCGGGAGACTTGATCTTCGACGGATTCGAGTCACAACCGGGCGCACCGCACTGTCGCGATGGGTATGACCTAGCTCTGCCGCCGAACAGTACCCCAGAGGCCGCGCCCGCATCAGCTCCGACCCTTAGTTTGGAGCCAACTGCACTAATCGAGGACGGGTGGTTAGACACCGCCTCACGGGCCGCAGTCTCAACGGCGATCGAGCCGAACACCAGCATAATCCACTGCGCAGCCCGTGACTCCAAGGTGCCGGACTCTTTTTCTGACTTCGAACCGCCCGCGCCCCTGCCAATCGAATCCGATTAGGCACCGATCATGGAATTCACCATCGCGGATATCTTTCAGCACTCGCCCTTCGGCGACATTCTGAATTCACTAAGGTCTCTCTCTTTGTCAGGAGAGCCCTGGCCGGATTATGGCCAACAAGATTGGGACGCGGACGATGAAGAAATTCGACGCCCACCCACCACCCACTTAATAGCCACTGTCGATGACTCAACCGACATGCTCGACTTCGACTCCGAAGACATCGACAGTATGGACGACGATGCGGGAGGCAAAGAGGAACCACCGCCCACAGGGCGCTGGACGTCCACCTCATCATATGACCTATACATGGTGGACACACCAAAACAAGACGACGACGAGGAATGGAAGGACGCACTGAAGGCTTGTTCCCTCGAGAAGCAGTCAAAGCGGCGGCGCAAGTGCCGCCCCAAATCCCGCCTTGGCAGAAATAATGATCATATAGACCCAGCGTTGGAGCAGGGCGAACCACTGCCGGACTACGGCAATACGGAGAATCAAACCGAACAAACTAATTCTGTCAAAGATAATAGTCCCGACGACATAACACCGGACATGCACCCGGAGCAGCATTATGCCCGTCAAAGGCTTGTTGCCACCGCGAGGAGTCTGAAAAAGTAGAAGCAAAGGCTCAAGGCTGCGCAGGACACACTCCAAATCAGATGGAGTAAAGTACTCAACACAGCAGCGAAGTACGGCGACAATCGCCCCACCAAGAGCTACCCAAAGCGGAAGTTGCTACCTGAATTCGATGAGGAGGCCTCAGACCCCCCACAACCAAATATCAAAACAACCACCTGGTCAGATAGACGACCTCACGGCCAACATCGAGCGGCAAACAACGCTACTCACAAGCCAATACGCGATCCACACGAGGGCTCGCACCAAAAGGACGGCGCAACCAGATCCATCTCTGGACCACGCAAGCGCGCCCCAGCATACGATGTAACACAACAAACATCCGAACAACGCGGTACACCCAGATACAGGGGTGCCGCGCACCCCCTATGTTTCACCGACGAGGTGCTGGACCATGAATTTCCAGAGGGATTCAAACCCGTAAACATAGAGGCATATGACAGAACAACAGACCCTGGGGTCTAGATTGAGGACTATATCCTCCATATCCATATGGCTCGAGGAGATGATCTCCACGCCATCAAGTACTTACCCCTCAAGCTCAAAGGGCCAGATCGTCACTGGCTTAAAAGCCTCCCCGAAAACTCCATTGGAAGCTGGGAAGAGCTCGAAGACGCTTTTTGGGCAAATTTTCAAGGGACTTATGTCTGACCTCCAGACGCGGAGGATTTGAGTCATATAACTTAACAGCCCAGAGAGTTAGCCCGAAAACTTTGGAACAGGTTTCTTACTAAAAAGAACCAAATTGTCGACTGTCCGGACGCTGAAGCTTTGGCAGCTTTTAAGCATAGCATCCGTGACGAATGGCTTGCCAGACACCTCGGCCAAGAAAAGCCGAGAACAATGGCAGCATTAACAAGCCTCATGACCCGCTTTTGCGCGGGTGAGGACAGCTGGCTAGCCAGATGCAGCACCAGCGACCCCAGTACATCTGAAGTTAGAGATGGAAACAGGAAATCACGGCGCAACAACAATAACAAACGCCGGAATAAAGAAGACAGCACGAAGAGCACAACAGTAAACATCGGATTCAAAAGCTCTCGGCTAGGTCAGCAAAAGCCGCCCTCTAAAGGCGCCAGAGACGAACTGTCTAGCCTAAACAAAATTCTGGACCAGATATGTCAGATCCATAGCACCCCTGGTAAACCCGCTAATCATACTCACAGAGAATGTTGGGTCTTCAAGCAGTCCGGCAAGCTCAACGCCGTACACAAGGGGGAGGATGCACCAAGCGAAGATGAGGATGAGCCTCTCAAGCAAGACACTGGGGAACAAAAGAAATTTCCACCAGAAGTCAAAACAGTAAACGTGTTACACGTGATCAAGGGAAGAAACAAAACGACACTCCCAGAAAAATATGCCCAAGGGCCTATCACCACGGAGTCCTGCCACTGGTCGTCTCAACCGATCACTTTCGACCATCATGATTACTCAGCAAGTATCCGGCGTGCAGGATGGGCTGCCCTGGTATTAGACCCAATAATTGACGGATACCACTTCACATGAGTCCTGATGGACGGTGGCAGCAGTCTAAACCTGATATACCAGGATACAATCCACGAAATGGGGATAGACCCAACAAAAATTTTCCATAGCAATACTACCTTTAAAGGAGTAACGCCAGGCCCAGGGGCTCATTGCACGGGCTCCCTGCTACTAAAGGTTATATTTGGCTTCCCCGATAACTTCCGTAGCAAACATTTAACCTTCCACATCGCTCCGTTCCAAAGTGGCTATCAAGCACTACTCGAACGCGAAGCTTTCACTTGCTTTAATGCAATACCGCACTAAGCTTCCCTCACACTCAAGATGCCCGGCCCATGTGGCATCATTACAGTGAACGGAAGTATTAAGCGATCTTTGCGCGCCGAAGAGAGTGCGGCTGCCTTGGCAGCCGCACACTAAAAACGACCTCACCAACTAAAGCATTTAACAGGTCGTCAAGACCTCAGACACGGTTAGACGAGTCCGGCGCAGCTATATGTAATTCATACTGGATCAATGGTCACGCCCCTATTACAAATACAAGGGGCTCAACGCGCGCAGACAAGTGGCAATTTTTACTCATCTTGAATTATAAATGGTTTCTTTAAAAACTATCTTTTGCACGACAACTTTTTCACCTAAGTTCCTCTCTTTTACAGATGATCATCGTGCTACACCCGTCTAGGATACGGCACAACGGAGACACAGGCGCAGACGTGTAGCAGGGACCTGCTCCAAGGATTCTTTTTAGATTAAGACCCTGCGTAAACCTTTTTTATTGTCTCTTGTTGATACACATCCACCGAATTCTCAGCACCGTTGAGAAGGATGCTGACGTCTTGGCATGTGGCCACGTCAGAATAATGCACGTACCTGGACACAAGGGGCTTCTTACAAAGGGCACTATTTATGCCCGGTTTATACCATAAAGACCGAATACCTTAGGGAGTGTTCGGCGTAGCGAGTTTGGCCTTATATGCATCAGCTCCGAATCATTGTCTTTGGTCAAATGTTGGGTTTGCCCGGCTCCTGTGTTTTGGTGCCTTACTTTCCACTTTATCGGCTAAGGTAGCACCAGGAGAACTACTGCGATTGTGCCCTGGTTCATCCGGACGAGCACCTCAGTAGAGAAAGCCGAAAACTGACTGTCATGATATAGCGTGAGACTGGTCAACCACTCGATGACCTATCGGAATGTTAGAATTCCTCTGCCTTAACGAAGAGCCGTTTCCCGGCCAGGCATGTACGCACCCCGTGATTGGGAGAGTGCGGAGCCACCAGGGGCTATCTAGTAGCCCCATTGTCAAACTCCTATGGCTAAGTGAAAGTGTTAAAGCATTATAGTCCGGTTGCCTTGTTCGCTACACTATCACCTCCTTAATAGGACCAAGACGTTGGGTTAAGTGTGAACACGCGTTTTTCATGAGCACCTCCACATTATATGCGTGGGGGTTGAAGCCGACGGCTGCAATCTTTCAGGTTATACACATGTATACATAAACGGCCGCACATGAGGCATCATACTACTTTCAGGCAAAAATATAAACATAGCCTTATAAAATTTCATAAAAGCATTGTGTTTACAATTAGAATACATATCACTCAAACATAATATTCTTCAAGCACTGGGCCTCTATCAAACGAGCACCCTCGAGAACCTCCTCGAAATAGTGCTCGGCAGCCACTCGGCCTATGACCGAACCATGCGCCGCAACAGTGGTAGCGTCCATCTCCACCCAGTATGCTTTAACATGGGCAAGGGCCATCCGCGAGCCTTCTATGCACGCCGACCTCTTCATCGCATTAATGCGCGGCACCGCACCAAGGAACTGCTGCACTAAGCTGAAATAGCTGTTTGGCTTTGGCTTTTCCGGCCATAGCTGATCCACAACAGACCTCATGGCGAGTCCAGACAACCTATTCAGTTCAGCCCATTCGGCTAGCTGGTCAGTCAATGAAAGCAGATGCTCTGGAACGTTGAATTTTGACCAGAACAGCTTGTCCACTTCATGATCTGTCTGGCCTTGGAAGTACTTGGCCGCATCGGCAGCGCTCGCCGCCAAATCCATATACGCATCTGCCGAACTCCACAGCCGATCTAGAGGGGCATACCATGGATCTCCGAACTTCCTCCGTAACATGAAGGGTTTCCCAGCCGCAATATCCCCGGCTTCCCGCAGCTCCTCCTTCTTCGCTCTCATAGCAGAACGTGTGTCTTTGTCCGCCATCGTGGCCTTCTCAAGGTCCGTTGCCTTCGCTTGGTTTTCTTTTTCAAGGACCCGGCAACGGTCGGCAGTGTCTTTTAATTCTACGACCATCTTGGCCACCTTCTCTTGGCTCTCGCAATGCGCGGCCTTCTCCGCTTTCAACTCTTCGGCCGCCTTCAAAGCAGCCGCATTACTAATCCTCGCTTGTTCCTTGGCTCGGGCAAGTTCTGCCCGCAAGGTTTCCACGGTGGCAGATCCATCTGCAGTCACAACATATTAAAGATACTGGCATCATGCTGCTCTTACTATGTGACGTTCACCAGATAATAACACTTACCCTATGCCTCGTCAAGCCTCTTGTTAACAAGCTCGATGTCGGCGTCTGCCGCATCCAGTTGTCGTTTTAATTTGGAAAACTCACTAGTACGGCTAGCCACCGGAGCTTCCACCACCTGCACATAGGGGCAGTCTGGTTATTGCCTGGGAATATGATACTCTGTTCGCCACCGTTCTCGACGACAACCAGAGTCTCAGGGGCTACTATCTACACAGGGCACACCTAACATGTGTAGTACTATCACATATTATCTCACGTACCTCAAAGCCTGTCAGTAGACTCATAAAGGCTTCATGTAATCCGCTTTCGGTGGACGAAATTCTCTCCATCACCGTAGCCATCAGCGTACGGTGTTCTTCTGAGATGGCCGCTCGCCCCACCAGCTCCCTCAGAACGTCCGACCGCATACCAGATGGTGCCGGACTCTTTTGTCTCGTCTCTTCGAGAGCCGGACGCTGGGGACTTCGGGGGTCTATGGGTTTGTCTTCTGGCCTCACCGGATCCGGAGAGGCCCTCCATGACGACACTTCGGGGTCACCCGCTTCTTGAGCGGAGGAGTCCAGGGAGGCGTTTCGCTCTCCATCATCTCTGGAAGAAGATCCCCCAAAGACGAGCTCAGCTGAGAGGGGCTAAGGCCCGAACTGCAAGATATATGCGGTGGTTATTTTCTCAGAAAAAAGATAGCACACCTTTACTATTAAAGTATTTTGGATCACTTACGACTCGTTGGAGGGCTGATCCCCCTGCGGACTTTGTGCGGCAAAAGCACCCCCCGAGGCAGGACCCTCTGTGGGAGACTTCTTCTCCCGTTTGGAGGCTTCGGCTTCCGGATCCTCCAAAGCAGTCCTTTTCCTCCCTCGGTTATCCTCCTTCATGGAGACGCTCATTCCCTCGGTTGGAACGGGCAGCGATGGGGGCCTGCGTCCGCTCGTATTACCCCCCGTATCTTCCTTCGAGGGACCCGGGCAAGGTGCGACCTCGAGCATCTTTTCCAATACTGGATTTTCCAAACCCTCAGGGAGGGGGGACAAACACCGAATCATCTTCGCCTTTGTTAGCCAATCCTGGTCAAAAAGCGAACTCTCAGAAATAACTTCATAACGAATAAAAGACAGTGTGTTCGGCCAGAGGATTTCTTACTTGTTCTGTGGCGCGGTTACTGCTCAGGCCCACGTCCTCGGTAATATCCAGACACTCTACTTGAGGTCCGAAGAATGACTTGTACATCTCCTCGTCCGTCAGGCCGAGGAAACTTTGAACGGCACGCGGTCCCTCTGGGTTGAACTCCCACAAGCGAAGGGGCCGGCGTTTGCAAGGCTGGACTTGACGGACCAGCATAACTTGTATTACCACAACCAAATTAAAATCTCCCTCGAAGAGATCTCGGATGCGGCTTTGTAGAATAGGCACATCCTTGGCTGGACCCCAGCTCAGACCTCTGCTAATCCATGACATCAGTTGTGGTGGGGGGCCCGAGCGGAAAGCGGGGGCAGCCGCCCACTTGGCACTTCTGGGAGCCGTGACGTAAAACCACTCCCGTTGCCATAATTCGGACACCTCTAGAAAGGAACCTTTCGGCCATGGAGCTCCTGCCATCTTGCCTATTGATGCACCTCCGCACGCTGCATATTGACCTTCGATCATCTTCGGCTTTACTTCAAAGGTCTTGAGCCACAGGCCGAAGTGAGGGGTAACGCGGAGGAAGACCTCACACACGACAATAAATATCGAGATGTGGAGAAAGGAGTCCGGAGCTAGATCGTGGAAATCTAGCCCGTAATAGAACACCAAACCCATGACGAAGGGGTCCAGAGTGAGGCCTAGAACTCGGAGGAAGTGGGAGATGAACACGACGTTCTCGTTGGGTTCGGGAGTAGGGACGATCTGCCCTCGAGCAGGCAGCTGATGCGAAACCTCAGCGGTCAGGTATCTGGCCTCCCTCAGTTTCTTAATGTCCTCTTCCGTAACGGAGGAGGGCATCCATCAGCCTTGAAGGCTGGATCCGGACATGATTGAAGATCCGGAGCACCTAACCTGGGCTTTGGGTGTTAGAACTCGAGGCGGGGGAAGGGTTCGTTTGAGCACGAGAGGGAAAAAGCGAAAACCTTGACCCTTTATGAAGAGGGTGAATATCAAGCGTCCTCTCCGTAGCCGTTTAGGACTTGCCTATAATCTAGGAGTCCTAGACACGGTTGGGTTACCCATGACCGCATTAATGAGAATCCAATAATTGGGGGAACACGATCTCCGCTTCGGCAAGACGTGTCAAGAAACCGCCTCGCGTTATGTGTGGAGCTGGTTGAAGAAAAACGGTTCGAATAATTGCCGGGCCATGACACAATGTCATGCTGCCAAAACAAGCCAGCAAATTAGATCTGCGAAAATATTATTCTCTCTATGGTGGAAGGTCGAACTTATTTTGCAGGGTCGGACACTATCCTCGTATTCAAATTCTTCTGTGATGTATTCGGAGAAGGAACCCGCCTTGCAATGCCGAAGACAATACTGCGCGCCGGACTCATCGTCATTGAAGCCTGGTTCAGGGGCTACTGAGGGAGTCCTGGATTAGGGGGTCTCCAGACAGCCGAACTATCTCCATTGGCCGGACTGTTAGACTATGAAGATACAAGATTGAAGACTTCGTCTCGTGTCCGGATGGGACTCTACTTGGCGTGGAAGGCAAGCTAGGCAATACGGATATGGATATCTCCTCTTGTGTAACCGACCTTGTGTAACCCTAGCCCCCTCCAGTGTCTATATAAACCGAAGGGTTTTAGTCCGTAGGACAACAACCATAACATACAATCATACCATAGGCTAGCTTCTAGGGTTTAGCCTCTCTGATCTCGTGGTAGATCTACTCTTGTACTACCCATATAATCAATATTAATCAAGCAGGACGTAGGGTTTTACCTCCATCAAGAGGGCCCGAACCTGGGTAAAACATCGTGTCCCCTACCACCTATTACCATCCGGCCTAGACGCACAGTTCGGGACCCCCTACCCGAGATCCGCCGGTTTTGACACCGACACAGGGGCTTCGCCGAAATTTAAAATGATAGAATTCTATGGCTAAGTGAGAGTGATAAAGCATTATTAGTCTGGTTGCCTTGTTCGCTGTGCTGAGCACCTCCCTCGAAGGACCCAAACATGGGAACAAGAGTGCTCCGGTTTATCCCGAACACCCCAGCACTCGCGGCATGGGGGCAGAAGCCGAGGACTAGCCATCTCTCAGATTGGATAAACAGCCAAACAGAAGGTAATATTTTAAATTAAAACAAGCGTTGCATAGCGCATATGAAACAAGTTTTCAGCATACAGGATCACACGAGCAAGTTTACTCAAATATTACATCCTTTGAACATTCGTCCACTACAAGACGGGCACCCTTCAGGACACCCTCATAATAAATTCCGGGGGTGCGATGCTCCTTGCCCTGTGGCGGTCCTTCCTTGATCAGCTTCACGGCATCTAGCTTGGCCCATTGCACCTTCACATGGGCGAAAGCCCGGCGTGCACCTTCAATACAGACGGACCGCTTGACGACTTCCAGCCGTGGGCAAGCATCCACTAGCCACCTCACCACGCCGAAGTAGCTGTTCGGAAGGGCGTCGCCAGGCCACAACCGGACTATAAAGCCCTTCATGGCCTGTTCGGCCGCCTTGTGTAGATCGACCAGCTGCTTCAGCTGGTCGCTCATAGGCACCAGGTGTTTGGTCCCAGTATACTGAGACCAGAACAACTTCTCCGTTGAGCTTCCCTCCTCGCACTACTAGGGAAAACCTTATACACAAAATCTTAGCAGCAACACGACACAAAAAGAAGCGCTACTGCTAATTAGCAGTAGCGCGTTTTTTTAACCCTCGCTACTACTAAGTTGATAGTAGTAGCGCGGGTTTTAACCCTCGCTACTACTAAGTGGTCTCTACCGTGCCCCCCCCGACACATGCCATAGTAGTAGCGAGGGGTATAAACCTGCGCTACTACTAAGTTGATAGTAGTAGCGCGGTTTCATACCCCTTGCTACTACTAAGTACGAGGTAGGTGAAGTCGCCATATGCTCGGCCGAATCCCCATCTCCTCCCCTAAATGCCTCCTCTCTTCCACCACTCTCTCCTCTCACTTTCCATACGCTCTCACATGGACCTCTTGCCCATGCACCCATCCTCCTCCATGGCGCCAAAAGAGGCCGCCGCCTCGCGCCACCGGCGTCTAGGAGCTCACCGGTCTTCCATCGACGTTTAGGAGGCCGCCGCCCCGCGCCACCACACCGGAGCACCTCGCCAGCGGTGACTAGCTCCGCTGCTCCCTACATCACCTTCCTCTCTCCCTCGGTTTTCCTTTTCTCTCTCTCCCTCTGGTTTGACTCACCCTCCCATGTCTAGGCCCATGCAGGTCATCGCCATGGATGACCCGGAGCTATCTGGCATGGTCGGGAAGAGGAGCCCCACACCGCGGCCTGGCTCTGCCATAGAAACGGGCCCTCGCCAACAGCCACTGCTGGATCTGGTCTTCCGCTGTCCGTTCATGCATCCGGCGATGCCAATCATCGCAAGATCTTACCATTGCTGCCATTGACAGCACGCATGGGATCGAGATTTTTTTTGTTTTTGAAAGTAATAGCAGTAGCGCGGGGTATAAGACCCGCTTCAGCTAATTAGTAGTAGCGTTGTTTGCAACGCACGCTACAACTAACCATGTATAGCAGTAGCGTGTGTCAACACGCGCTACTGCTACAAGTTAGCTGTGGCGCCGTATCAGTAGCGCGGGCACCCGTGCTACTGATACACCCAAAACCCGCGCTGCTGCTAGACTTTTCCCTAGTAGCGTCAGCCTGGTAAAACTGTGCGGCATCCGACACGCTATGGGGCAAATCTGTGAACCCTCCTGGAGAGCTCCGGATCCGGGTAAGTAATAGGTAATTTACTTTCACATGCTTGCTTTGCATATAGAATGCCTTACCCGCCGCTATTTTCTTCATTGCGTCAATCTCCTGGAGGGCCTTTTGGGCCTCGCCTTGGCACTTTTCGCGCTCTCGAGGGCCGCGACAAGCTCAGACTCTCGCGTCTTCGAGTCAAGCTCCAACGCCTCGTGCTTCGTCACGAGAGCCTGGAGCCCTTGCTGCACCTCGCCCACCCGTGCCTCTTGCGTTTCCCGCTCGGTGCGCTCCTTGGCCGCTTTGTCTTCGGCCTCGGATAGCGCTTGCTTCAGGGACACCACCTCGGTCGTGGCCCCTGGCAAACATAATATGATCCTGTCATTTTGTAATCGCGTCTTCTTTTATATATACATATCTATATACAGGAAATTACTTACCTTGGTTCTCCTCGAGCTGCCTCTTGGCAAGGCCGAGCTCGTCCTGGGACCCTTTAAGGTCCAGCTTCAGTGCGGCGACCTCCGCAGTCAGTGCGGCAGATGCCAGCAGGGAAGCCTGCATACGCATATTGACATACTTATATTAGACTCTTGCGATATTGTTTGATCCTCTGTTCGGCTTTTCTTTGTGAACACCGAACAGAGCATCAGGGGCTACTATCTATGCGGTAATATTTTTCCTATATTTTAACACTTACCTCAAAGCTTGTTAGAAGGCTGGAACATGCTTCAGTCAATCCGCTCTGGGCGGACTGAACCTTCTGGACCACCGCACTCATAATAGTGCGGTGCTCCTCGTCGATGGAAGCGCTGCGAAGCGCTTCCAGCAGATTGTCCGGCGCCTCTGGATGGGCAGAGGTCACCGGCACAGGCGTCTTGCACCTCTTAGAAGGAGGCTGTCTGCCCGAGTCCGGAACCGATGGTGGTTCCGGCGCGGTGTTCGGCTGAGGGCCGAACTCGGGGCCCTCAGGGGCCTTGTCCCCTCGGCTCCCGGAGTCCGGAAGGTCGCCTTGAGGCGCCTCCAGGACTGTCTCCCCTCGACCCGGTGCCTCTTGAGACAACACCTCGACGTCGTCCGCGGGGCAAGGGGAGGTGGCGGTCGGAAGTGGATCGCTATCCATATCCGACGAGCCCAGGGAGCCGTCTGACGATACATCGATACGGGCTCGTGGCGGCCTGCATAATCATATTCGGCGTTAGGCAAAGCAGTGCGACTAAGGAATTCTATGAGTTACTCTAGTATCCGAATACTTACGACCTCCCTAGGGGCTTGGCCCTAGGCAACCACTCGTCTTCGCCTTCGGCGGCGGCGGTGGAGCTGTCCAGAAGGAGAGTCCTTCCCTTCTTGGACCCTTCACCCCAGTTGGGGCGGCCTTCCTTTTCTTGTCTCCCCCAACTGAAGGGGGAGCATCTTCTTCTTCCTCCTCGTCTTCGGGGGAGGAGTGCGCCGCCGAGTCATCGGACAATGAGTCCGATAACACCTGGCGTCGGGAACTCTTTCGGGTTCCCTTGGCCTTCTTGGTCTTTGCTGGCACCTTGTAAGGAGCCGGAGTCAGCATCTCCGTTAGGAGAGCGGTCGCTGGGCCTTCGGGCAAGGCAGCCGGACAGTCGATCTGTCCGGCCGTTTCCAGCCAGTCCTGTCAAAGGAATGGGAGCTTAGATCCCGCATAGAGTCAAACTATGAAAAATAAGTATCCTGTAAGAGGTAAAACCGCTTACCGCGCTGGCTTGGCGCAGAATCCGCGATCCTCGATAGTAGGAGGAGGAACCTCGGCGCCCTTGAATAGCACCTTCCAGGCATCCTCGTGTGTTGTATCGAAGAGCCTATTCAGAGTTTGGTGCTGGGCCGGGTCGAACTCCCACAAATTGAAGGCCCGTTGTTGACACGGGAGGATCCGGCGGATGAGCATGACTTAGATTACGTTGACGAGTTTGAGCTTCTTGTTCACCATGTTCTGAATACATGTTTGGAGTCCGGTCAGCTCTCCCAAACTACCCCAGGACAGGCTCTTCTCTTTCCAGGAGGTGAGCTGCGTGGGGATGCCAGATCAGAACTCGGGGGCCGCTGCCCATGCAGGGTCACGCGGCTCGGTGATGTAGAACCACCCCGATTGCCACCCCTTTATGGTCTCCACAAAGGAGCCCTCGAGCCATGTAACGTTGGGCATCTTGCCCACCATGGCGCCTCCCCACTCCGCCTGGCGGTCGCCCACTACCTTCGGCTTGACATTGAAGGTCTTCAGCCATAAGCCGAAGTGGGGCTTGATGCGGAGGAAGGCCTCGCAGATGACGATAAACGCCGAGATGTTGAGGATGAAGTTCGAGGCCAGATCGTGGAAATCCAGGCCGTAGTAGAACATGAGCCCCCGGACGAATGGGTGGAGAGGGAATCCCAGTCCACAGAGGAAATGGGTAAGGAACACTACCCTCTCATGGGGCCTGGGGGTGGGGGTGAGCTGCCCCTCATCTGGGAGCCGGTGCGCGATGTCGTCGGACATGTATCCGGCTCTCCTCAGCTTCTTGATGTTTCCTTCCGTGACGGAGGAGACCATCCACCTGCCTCCCGCTCCGGACATGGTTGGAGAAGGTTGAGGTGGGAAGTGCGGACTTGGGCGCTAGAGCTCGAGTGTGCAAAAACGGATGAGCAAAGGAGGAAGAAGGCGTGGATGAAAAGGTGAATCCTTATCCCTTTATATGGGCGGACGAAACTATGCGTCCCCACTAGCCTGGTAAAACTCGCTTATCCCCCAAGCGCCATAATCGATGGCGCGGTTGGGTTACCCACGCCCGTATTGATGAGAATCTCGTGATAAGGGGACACGATCTCTGCTTTGACAAGACGTGTCAAAAAAACTGCCTCGCGTTATGTGCGGGGCTAGTTAAAGGAAACGGTTCGAATAATCACCGGGCCATGACATAATGTCGTGTTGCCAAAACAAGTCAACAAAGTAGATTTGCGGAAATATTATTCTCTCTACGGTGGTATGTGGAACTTATTTTGCAGGGTCGGACACTATCCTTGTATTCAAATTCTTCCGTGATGTATTCGGAGGAGGAACCCGCCTTGCAATGCCGAAGACAATACTGCGCGCCGGACTCATCGTCATTGAAAGCCTGGTTCAGGGGCTACTGAGGGAGTCCTGGATTAGGGGGTCTCCGGATAGCCGGATTATATCCTTTGGTCGGACTGTTGGACTATGAAGATACAAGATTGAAGACTTCGTCTCGTGTCCGGATGGGACTCTACTTGGCGTGGAGGGCAAGCTAGGCAATACGGATATGGATATCTCCTCCTTTGTAACCGACCTTGTGTAACCCTAACCCTCTCCAGTGTCTATATAAACCGGAGGGTTTTAGTGCGTAGGACACAACAACTACAACATACAATCATACCATAGGCTAGCTTCTAGGGTTTAGCCTCTCTGATCTCGTGGTAGATCTACTCTTGTACTACCCATATCATCAATATTAATCAAGCAGGACGTAGGGTTTTACCTCCATCAAGAGGGCCCAAACCTGGGTAACACTTCGTGTCCCCTGCCTCCTGTTACCATCCGCCTAGATGCATAGTTCGGGACCTCCTACCCGAGATCCGCCGGTTTTGACACCGACAGTGGTGATGATAGCAATAGCAATGGAAAAGTAAATAAGCGAAGAACAATATGTGGAAAGCTCGTAGTCAATGGATCGGTGATGGAGAATCATGCCGGATGCGGTTCATCATGTAACAGTCATAACCTAGGGTGACACAGAACTAGCTCCAATTCATCAATGTAATGTAGGCACGTATTCTGAATATAGTCATACATGCTTATGCAAAAGAACTTGCATGGCATCTTTTGTCCTACCCTCCCGTGGCAGCGGGGTCCTAATGGAAACTAAGGGATATTAAGGCCTCCTTTTAATAGAGTACCGAAACAAAGCATTAGCACATAGTGAATACATGAACTCCTCAAACTATGGTCATCACCGGTAAGTATCCCGATTATTGTCACTTCGGGGTTAACGGATCATAACACATAATAGGTGACTATAAAGTTGCAAGATAGGATCAAGAACTCTCATATATTGATGAAAACATAATAGGTTCAGATCTAAAATCATGGCACTCGGGCCCTAGTGACAAGCATTAAGCATAGCAAAGTCATAGCAACATCAATCTCAGAACATAGTGGATACTAGGGATCAAACCCTAACAAAACTAACTCGATTACATGATAGATCCCATCCAACCCATCACCGTCTAGCAAGCCTACGATGGAATTACTCACTCGCGGCGGTGAGCATCATGAAATTGGTGATGGAGGATGGTTGATGATGACGATGGCGACGGATTCCCCTCTCCGGAGCCCCGAACGGACTCCAGATCAACCCTCCTGAGAGGTTTTTGGGCTTGGCGGCGGCTCTATATCGTAAAACGCGATGAATTCTTCTCTCTCGTTTTTCTGCCCGAAACACAATATATAGAGTTGGAGTTGGACTCGGAGGAGCTCCAGGGGGCCCACGAGGTAGGGGGGCGCGCCCCCCACCCTCGTGGACAGGTGGTGGGCCCCCTGGCCTTCATCTTTTGCAGGTATTTTTTATATTTTCCAAAAAGTTGCTCCGTGAAGTTTCAGGTCATTCCGAGAACGTTTGTTTCTACACATAAATAACACCATAGCAATTCTGCAGAGAACAGCGTCAGTCCGGGTTAGTTCCATTCAAATCATGCAAGTTAGAGTCCAAAACAAGGGCAAAAGTGTTTGGAAAAGTAGATACGACGGAGACATATCAACGTGGCGTCATGTGAATGGTTAACGGAATTTTGGATTTACTAGAATTTAAAAACTAGGCATCTCAATGTTTTGCCGGCAATCAACGGTGCCCTGGTGTTTGAAATTCATTCCCATTTCTTGCATGGGACCTAAGCATGCACCCAAGGACACATATTTGATTTTTCTACCAATTTATATGCACTTGAGCATGTGCATGTAGTTCAAATTTGAACTATGCACATAAATGCATTGAAAACTCAGTTAATGCATAAAAATGTCCAAACAAACCCCAAAAAATCACACAACACTCCTGTTGTTCTATGTTGACACGAGAAAAAAATTTGAAAGCAATAAGAGGCAATGGATATCGTTTCGTCCCTAAAGGTGGGACGTTCCCTACCGAAAATCATCATGCTTTTTGTGAGAAGCTCCGGTTTGTGAGAAGCATATACCCAAACCTGCCCCAAATGGGACAAAATTTCTACCATGGCATGTTGATTTCGCTCCATGATAGCATGCCAAGTTTCATGAATTTCAGACGAGCTTTTGATTTACTAGAATTTAAAAACCAGGCATCTCAATGTTTTGCCGGTAATCAACGGTGCCCTGGTGTTTGAAATTCATTCCCAGTTCATGCATGGGACCTAAGCATGCACCCAAGGACACATATTTGATTTTTCGAGCAATTTATATGCAATGGAGCATGTGCATGTAGTTCAAAATTGAATTATGCACACAAATGCATTGAAAACTCAGTTAATGCATAAAAATGTCCAAATGAACCCTGAAAAATCACAAAAATTCACACAACACTCCTGTTGTTCTATGTTGACACGAGACATTTTTTTTGAAAGCAATAAGAGCCAATGGATATCATTTCGTCCCCAAAGGTGGGATGTTCCCTACCGAAAACCACCATGCTTGTTGTGAGAAGCTCCGGTTTGTGAGAAGCATATACCCAAAGCTGCCCCAAATGGTACAAAATTTGTACCACAGCATGTTGATGTCGCTCCATGATAGCATGCCAAGTTTCATGAATTCCAGACGAGTTTTTGATTTACTAGAATTTAAAAACCATGCATCTCAATGTTTAGCCGGCAATCAACGGTGCCCTGGTGTTTGAAATTCATTCCCATTTCTTGCATGGGACCTAAGCATGCACCCAAGGACACAAATTTGATTTCTCAACCAATTTATATGCATTGGAGAATGTGCATGTAGTTCAAATTTGAATTATGCACATAAATGCATTGAAAACTCAGTTAATGCATAAAAATGTCCAAACGAACCATAAAAAATCACAAAAATTCGCACAACACTCCTGTTGTTCTATGTTGACACGAGAAAAAAATTGAAAGCAATAAGAGGCAATGGATATTGTTTTGTCCCCAAAGGTGGGACGTTCCCTACCGAAAACCATCATGCTTGTTGTGAGAAGCTCTGGTTTGTGAGAAGCATATACCCAAACCTGCCCCAAATGGGACAAATTTTTTACCACTCCATGATAGCATGCCAAGTTTCATCAATTTCAGACGAGTTTTTCATTTACTAGAATTTAAAAACCAGGCATCTCAATGTTTCGCCTGCAATCAATGGTGCCCTGGTGTTTGAAATTCATTCCCATTTCTTGCATGGGACCTCAGCATGCACCCAAGGACACAGATTTGATTTTTCGACCAATTTATATGCACTGGAGCATGTGCATGTAGTTCAAATTTGAATTGTTCACCTGAAATGGCTAGAAATCCAATTTAATGTATTAAATGTTCAATCGAACCCTGAATAATTCCAATTCTTTTACGACACACATATAGTTGTTCACTCCAGATAAAAGGTCTAGCAATTCAAACACCGTCCATTGATGCTGTGACCCCATTATGTAATTCAAATCTAGATGAAAAATCAAGTTGATCGCACACAGTTTATTATCAGCAACTGTGTGAGATGCAGCACAAAATATCCTGGAGTACCGTCGGTGTATAGTACGCCTATGGATTACACGAGAAGGTGCGTCGGCTACAGTCCACAGCCGGAGTCTCAAGCACACTAGCTCCCTCCCCAAATATCATTTCACTGTTCAATCATCACCGATGAAAGATGGGCACGTGGACCCACATCGTGAGGGTAACTTCGGAGGCCCACTCCAGCAAGAGCGCGGCCGTAGCCGCCATGCGCGTGCTAACAAGGTGCATGAGCACGGCCGCAATCTACGACCGGGCGGCAAAGGCAGCCCAAACGGCCGCTGTTGCTTCTCAGGTGGCGGCAGCAACATCTGCCTTGGGGATAATGAAGGAAATATGCCCTAGAGGCAATAATAAAGTTATTATTTATTTCCTTATATCATGATAAATTTTTATTATTCATGCTAGAATTGTATTAACCGGAAACATAATACATGTGTGAATACATAGACAAACAGAGTGTCACTAGTATGCCTCTACTTGACTAGCTCGTTAATCAAAGATGGTTATGTTTCCTAACCATGAACAAAAGGTTGTTATTTGATTAACGAGATCACATCATTAGGTGAATGATCTGATTGACATGACCCATTCCATTAGCTTAGCACCCGATCGTTTAGTATGTTGCTATTGCTTTCTTCATGACTTATACATGTTCCTATGACTATGAGATTATGCAACTCCCGTTTGCCGAAGGAACACTTTGTGTGCTACCAAACGTCACAACGTAAATGGGTGATTATAAAGGAGCTCTACAGGTGTCTCCAAAGGTAGATGTTGGGTTGGCGTATTTCGAGATTAGGATTTGTCACTCCGATTGTCGGAGAGGTATCTCTGGACCCTCTCGGTAATGCACACCACATAAGCCTTGCAAGCATTACAATTAATGAGTTAGTTGCGAGATGATGTATTACGGAACGAGTAAAGAGACTTGCTGGTAACGAGATTGAACTAGGTATTGGATACCGACGATCGAATCTCGGGCAAGTAACATACCGATGACAAAGGGAACAACGTATGTTGTTATGCGGTCTGACCGATAAAGATCTTCATAGAATATGTACGAGCCAATATGGGCATCTAGGTCCCACTATTGGTTATTGACCAGAGATTTGTCTCATTCATGTCTGCATTGTTCTCGAACCGTAGGGTTCGCACGCTTAACGTTACGATGACAGTTATTATGAGTTTATGCATTTTGATGTACCGAAGGTTGTTCGGAGTCCCGGATGTGATCACGGACATGACGAGGAGTCTCGAAATGGTCGAGACATAAAGATTGATATATTGGATGACTATATTCGGACACCGGAAGCGTTCCGGGGAAGTTTCGGATAAAACCGGAGCACCGGGGGGTTACCGGAACCCCCCGGGGGGTTAATGGGCCTTATGGGCCTAATGTGGAGAAGAGGAAGGGGCTGCCAGGGCAGGCCGCACGCCCCCTCTCCCCCTAGTCCGAATTGGACAAGGAGGGAGGGGCGACGCCTCCCTTTCCTTCTCTCCCTCCACCTCTCCTAGTTGGACAAGGAACGGGAGGGGACTCCTACTCCCGGTAGGAGTAGGACTCCTCCTGCGCACCTCCTCTAGGCCGGCCGCACCCCCACCCCCTTGGGTCCTTTATATACGGAGGCAAGGGGGCACCCTAGGACACACAAGTTGATCCTTGTGATCGTTCCTTAGCCGTGTGCGGTGCCCCCCTCCACCATATTCCACCTCGGTCATATCGTTGCAGTGCTTAGGCGAAGCCCTGCGTCGGTAGAACATCATCATCGTCACCACGCCGTTGTGCTGACGGAACTCATCCCCGAAGCTTTGCTGGATCGGAGCCCGGGGAGCGTCATCGAGCTGTACGTGTGCTAAGAACTCGGAGGTGCCGGAGTAACGGTGCTTGGATCGGTCGGATCGTGAAGACGTACGACTACTTCCTCTATGTTGTGTTAACGCTTCCGTTGTCGATCTACAAGGGTACGTAGATCACACTCTCCCCTCTCGTTGCTATGCATCACCATGATCTTGCGTGTGCGTAGGAATTTTTTTGAAATTACTACGTTCCCCAACAGTGGCATCCGAGCCTAGGTTTTATATGTTGATGTTATATGCACGAGTAGAACACAAGTGAGTTGTGGGCGATATAAGTCATACTGCTTACCAGCATGTCATACTTTGGTTCGGCGGTATTGTTGGACGAAGCGGCTCGGACCAACATTACGCGTACGCTTACGCGAGACCGGTTCTCCCGACGTGCTTTGCACAGAGGTGGCTTGCGGGTGACAGTTTCTCCAACTTTAGTTGAACCAAGTGTGGCTACGCCCGGTCCTTGCGAAGGTTAAAACAGCACCAACTTGACAAACTATCGTTGTGGTTTTGATGCGTAGGTAAGATTGGTTCTTGCTTAAGCCCGTAGCAGCCACGTAAAACTTGCAACAACAAAGTAGAGGACGTCTAACTTGTTTTTGCAGGGCATGTTGTGATGTGATATGGTCAAGACATGATGCTAAATTTTATTATATGAGATGATCATGTTTTGTAACTGAGTTATCGGCAACTGGCAGGAGCCATATGGTTGTCGCTTTATTGTATGCAATGCAAACGCCCTATAATGCTTTACTTTATCACTAAGCGGTAGCGATAGTCGTAGAAGCATAAGATTGGCGAGACGACAACGATGCTACGATGGAGATCAAGGTGTCGCGCCAGTGACGATGGTGATCACGACGGTGCTTCGGAGATGGAGATCACAAGCACAAGATGATGATGGCCATATCATATCACTTATATTGATTGCATGTGATGTTTATCTTTTATGCATCTTATCTTGCTTTGATTGACGGTAGCATTATAAGATGATATCTCACTAAATTATCAAGAAGTGTTCTCCCTGAGTATGCACCGTTGCGAAAGTTCTTCGTGTTGAGACACCACGTGATGATCGGGTGTGATAGGTTCTACGTTCAAATACAACGGGTGCAAAACAGTTGCACACGCGGAGTACTCAGGTTATACTTGACGAGCCAAGCATATACAGATATGGCCTCGGAACACGGAGACCGAAAGGTCGAGCGTGAATCATATAGTAGATATGATCAACATAATGATGTTCACCAATGAAAACTACTCCATCTCACGTGATGATCGGACATGGTTTAGTTGATTTGGATCACGTAATCACTTAGAGGATTAGAGGGATGTCTATCTAAGTGGGAGTTCTTTTAAGTAAATTAATTAAACCTAAATTTATCATGAAACTTAGTACCTGATAGTATCTTGCTTGTTTATGCTTGTTTGTAGATAGATGGCTCATGCTGTTGTTCCGTTGAATTTTAATGCGTTCCTTGAGAAAGCAAAGTTGAAAGATGATGGTAGCAATTACACGGACTGGGTCCGTAACTTGAGGATTATCCTCATTGCTGCACAGAAGAATTACGTCCTGGAAGCACCGCTGGGTGCCAGGCCTGCTGCTGGAGCAACACCAGATGTTATGAACGTCTGGCAGAGCAAAGCTGATGACTACTCGATAGTTCAGTGTGCCACGCTTTACGGCTTAGAATCGGGACTTCAACGATGTTTTGAACGTCATGGAGCATATGAGATGTTCCAGGAGTTGAAGTTAATATTTCAAGCAAATGCCCGGATTGAGAGATATGAAGTCTCCAATAAGTTCTATAGCTGCAAGATGGAGGAGAACAGTTCTGTCAGTGAGCATATACTCAAAATGTCTGGGTATAATAATCACTTGATTCAATTGGGAGTTAATCTTCCAGATGATTGCATCATTGACAGAATTCTCCAATCACTGCCACCAAGCTACAAGAGCTTCGTGATGAACTATAATATGCAAGGGATGAATAAGACTATTCCCGAGCTCTTCGCAATGCTGAAAGCTGCGGAGGTAGAAATCAAGAAGGAGCATCAAGTGTTGATGGTCAACAAGACCACTAGTTTCAAGAAAAAGGGCAAAGGGAAGAAGAAGGGGAACTTCAAAAAGAACAGCAAGCAAGTTGCTGCTCAGGAGAAGAAACCCAACTCTGGACCTAAGCCTGAAACTGAGTGCTTCTACTGCAAGCAGACTGGTCACTTGAAGCGAAACTGCCCCAAGTATTTGGCGGATAAGAAGGATGGCAAGGTGAACAAAGGTATATGTGATATACATATTATTGATGTGTACCTTACTAATGCTCGCAGTAGCACCTGGGTATTTGATACTGGTTCTGTTGCTAATATTTGCAACTCGAAACAGGGACTACGGATTAAGCGAAGATTAGCTAAGGACGAGGTGACGATGCGCGTGGGAAACGGTTCCAGAGTCGATGTGATCACAGTCGGCACGCTACCTCTACATCTACCTTCGGGATTAATATTAGACCTAAATAATTGTTATTTGGTGCCAGCGTTAAGTATGAACATTATATCTGGATCTTGTTTAATGCGAGACGGTTATTCATTTAAATCTGAGAATAATGGTTGTTCTATTTATATGAGTAATATCTTTTATGGGCATGCACCCTTAAATAGTGGTCTATTTTTGATGAATCTCGATAGTAGTAGCACACATATTCATAATGTTGAAGCCAAAAGATGCAGAGTTAATAATGATAGTGCAACTTATTTGTGGCACTGCCGTTTAGGTCATATCGGTGTAAAGCGCATGAAGAAACTCCATACTGATGGACTTTTGGAACCACTTGATTATGAATCACTTGGTACTTGCGAACCGTGCCTCATAAGCAAGATGACAAAAACACCATTCTCCGGTACTATGGAGAGAGCAACAGATTTATTGGAAATCATACATACAGATGTATGTGGTCCGATGAATATTGAGGCTCGTGGCGGATATCATTATTTTCTCACCTTCACAGATGACTTAAGCAGATATAGATATATCTACTTAATGAAACATAAGTCTAAAACATTTGAAAAGTTCAAAGAATTTCAGAGTGAAGTAGAAAATCATCGTAACAAGAAAATAAAGTTTCTACGATCTGATCGTGGAGGAGAATATTTGAGTTACGAGTTTGGTGTACATTTGAAAAATTGTGGAATAGTTTCGCAACTCACGCCAGCCGGAACACCATAGCGTAATGGTGTGTCCGAACGTCGTAATCGTACTTTACTAGATATGGTGCGATCTATGATGTCTCTTACTGATTTACCGCAATCGTTTTGGGGATACGCTCTAGAGACGGCCGCATTCACGTTAAATAGGGCACCATCAAAATCCGTTGAGACGACGCCTTATGAACTGTGGTTTGGCAAGAAACCAAAGTTGTCATTTCTGAAAGTTTGGGGCTGCGATGCTTATGTGAAAAAGCTTCAACCTGATAAGCTCGAATCCAAATCGGAGAAATGTGTCTTCATAGGATATCCAAAGGAAACTATTGGATACACCTTGTATCACAAATCCGAAGGCAAGACTTTTGTTGCTAAATTCGGAAACTTTCTGGAGAAGGAGTTTCTCTCGAAAGAAGTGAGTGGGAGGAAAGTAGAACTTGACGAGGTAACTGTACCTGCTCCCTTATTGGAAACTAGTGCATCACAGAAAACTGTTTCAGTGACACCTACACCAGTTAGTGAGGAAGCTAATGATGATGATCATGAAACTTCAGATCAAGATACTACTGAACCTCGTAGATCAACCAGAGTGAGATCCGCGCCAGAGTGGTACGGTAATCCTGTTCTAGATGTCATGCTACTAGATCATGATGAACCTACGAACTATGAAGAAGCGATGGTGAGCCCAGATTCCGCAAAATGGCTTGAAGCCATGAAATCTGAGATGGGATCCATGTATGAGAACAAAGTATGGACTTTGGTTGACTTGCCCAATGATCGGCAAGCAATTGAGAATAAATGGATCTTCAAGAAGAAGACTGACGCTGACGGTAATATTACTGTCTACAAAGCTCGACTTGTCGCAAAAGGTTTTCGACAAGTTCAAGGGGTTGACTACGATGAGACCTTCTCACCCGTAGCGATGCTTAAGTCTGTCCGAATCATGTTAGCAATTGCCGCATTTTATGATTATGAAATTTGGCAGATGGATGTTAAAACTACATTCCTGAATGTGGAAGAAGAGTTGTATATGATGCAACCGCAAGGTTTTGTCGATCCAAAGGGAGCTAACATAGTGTGCAAGCTCCAGCGATCCATTTATGGACTGGTGCAAGCCTCTCGGAGTTGGAATAAACGCTTTGATAGTGTGATCAAAGCATTTGGTTTTATACATACTTTCAGAGAAGCCTGTATTTACAAGAAAGTGAGTGGGAGCTCTGTAGCATTTCTAATATTATATGTAGATGACATATTGCTGATTGGAAATGATATATAATTTCTGAATAGCATAAAGGGATACTTGAATAAGAGTTTTTCAATGAAAGACCTCGGTGAAGCTGCTTACATATTAGGCATAAAGATCTATAGAGATAGATCAAGACACTTAATTGGACTTTCACAAAGCACATACCTTGATAAGATTTTGAAGAAGTTCAAAATGGATCAAGCAAAGAAAGGGTTCTTGCCTGTGTTACAAGGTGTGAAGTTGAGTCAGACTCAATGCCCGACCACTGCAGAAGATAGAGAGAAAATGAAAGATGTTCCCTATGCTTCAGCCTTAGGCTCTATCATGTATGCGATGCTGTGTACCAGACCTAATGTGTGCCTTGCTATAAGTTTAGCAGGGAGGTATCAAAGTAATCCAAGAGTGGATCACTGGACAGCGGTCAAGAACATCCTGAAATACCTGAAAAGGACTAAGGATATGTTTCTTGTATATGGAGGTGACAAAGAGCTCATTGTAAACGGTTACGTTGATGCAATCTTTGACACTGATCCGGACGATTCTAAATCGCAAACTGGATACGTATTTACATTAAACGGTGGAGCTGTCAGTTGGTGCAGTTCTAAACAAAGCGTCGTAGCGGGATCTACATGTGAAGCGGAATACATAGCTGCTTCAGAAGCAGCAAATGAAGGAGTCTGGATGAAGGAGTTCATATCCGATCTAGGTGTCATACCTAGTGCATCGGGTCCAATGAAAATCTTTTGTGACAATACTGGTGCAATTGCCTTGGCAAAGGAATCCAGATTTCACAAGAGAACCAAGCACATCAAGAGACGCTTCAATTCCATCTGGGATCTAGTCCAGGTGGGAGACATAGAGATTTGCAAGATACATACGGATCTGAATGTTGTAGACCCGTTGACTAAGCCTCTTCCACGAGCAAAACATGATCAGCACCAAGGCTCGATGGGTGTTAGAATCATTACTGTGTAATCTAGATTATTGACTCTAGTGCAAGTGGGAGACTGAAGGAAATGTGCCCTAGAGGCAATAATAAAGTTATTATTTATTTCCTTATATCATGATAATTGTTTATTATTCATGCTAGAATTGTATTAACCGGAAACATAATACATGTGTGAATACATAGACAAACAGAGTGTCACTAGTATGCCTCTACTTGACTAGCTCGTTAATCAAAGATGGTTATGTTTCCTAACCATGAACAAAAGGTTGTTATTTGATTAACAAGATCACATCATTAGGTGAATGATCTGATTGACATGACCCATTCCATTAGCTTAGCACCCGATCGTTTAGTATGTTGCTATTGCTTTCTTCATGACTTATACATGTTCCTATGACTATGAGATTATGCAACTCCCGTTTGCCGGAGGAACACTTTGTGTGCTACCAAACATCACAACGTAAATGGGTGATTATAAAGGAGCTCTACAGGTGTCTCCAAAGGTAGATGTTGGGTTGGCGTATTTCGAGATTAGGATTTGTCACTCCGATTGTCGGAGAGGTATCTCTAGGCCCTCTCGGTAATGCACATCACATAAGCCTTGCAAGCATTACAACTAATGAGTTAGTTGCGAGATGATGTATTACGGAACGAGTAAAGAGACTTGCCGGTAACGAGATTGAACTAGGTATTGGATACCGACGATCGAATCTCGGGAAAGTAACATACCGATGACAAAGGGAACAACGTATGTTGTTATGCGGTCTGACCAATAAAGATCTTCGTAGAGTATGTAGGATCCAATATGGGCATCCAGGTCCCGCTATTGGTTATTGACCGGAGATTTGTCTCAGTCATGTCTGCATTGTTCTCGAACCGTAGGGTCCGCACGCTTAACGCTACGATGACAGTTATTATGAGTTTATGCATTTTGATGTACCGAAGGTTGTTCGCAGTCCCGGATGTGATCACGGACATGACGAGGAGTCTCGAAATGGTCGAGACATAAAGATTGATATAATGGATGACTATATTCGGACACCGGAAGCGTTCCAGGGAAGTTTCGGATAAAATCGGAGCACCGGGGGGTTACCGGAACCCCCCGGGGGGTTAATGGGCCTTATGGGCCTAATGTGGAGAAGAGGAAGGGGCTGCCAGGGCAGGCCGCGCGCCCCCTCTCCCCCTAGTCCGAATTGGACAAGGAGGTAGGGGCGGCGCCCCCCCCCCCCTTTCCTTCTCTCCCTCCACCTCTCCTAGTTGGACAAGGAACGGGAGGAGAGTCCTACTCCCGGTAGGAGTAGGACTCCTCCTGCGCGCATCCTCTAGGCCGGCCGCACCCCCCTTGGATCCTTTATATACGGAGGCAAGGGGGCACCCTAGGACACACAAGTTGATCCTCGTGATCGTTCCTTAGCCGTGTGCGGTGCCCCCCTCCACCATATTCCACCTCGGTCATATCGTTGCAGTGCTTAGGCGAAGCCCTGCGTCGGTAGAAAATCATCATCGTCACCACGCCGTTGTGCTGATGGAACTCATCCCCGAAGCTTTGCTGGATCTGAGCCCGGGGAGCGTCATCGAGCTGTACGTGTGCTAAGAACTCGGAGGTGCCGGAGTAACAGTGCTTGGATCGGTCGGATCGGGAAGACGTACGACTACTTCCTCTACGTTGTGTTAACACTTCCGTTGTCGATCTACAAGGGTACGTAGATCACACTCTCCCCTCTCGTTGCTATGCATCACCATGATCTTGCGTGTGCGTAGGAATTTTTTTGAAATTACTACGTTCCCCAACAGATAACAACTGGTGAGAGCGGCACAACAGTTGTCCGTTTTGCAGCGGCGGCCTTAGCCCTGATGGAGGCCGCCCACGCCCAGCTCCTGGCGGTCACTGCACAAATCTAATGAAGCTTCTCCGACAACGGTCAGCAACCCACGGCCGAAGAGCTGGCAATCGTCGAGAGCATTCGAGCAGCCGTCTGTTCCTCCATCGCATACCTTGCGACGACGGAGCCCGTCCAAGCCCAGATCGCGTCCGCCCATGCCCAGCTCGTGGCGGCCTTTTCCAAAGAGATGGCGGACGCGGATGGCGAGATGCTTGCCGAGTATGGTGCGATGGATGCCATGGAGCCTGTCGATGTCAAAACCGGTGGATGTCGGGTAGGGGGTCCCGAACTGTGCGTCTAAGGCGGATGGTAACAGGAGGCAGGGGACACAATGTTTTACCCAGGTTCCGGCCCTCTTGATGGAGGTAAAACCCTATGTCCTGCTTGATTAATATTGATGATATGGGTAGTACAAGAGTAGATCTACCACGAGATCAGAGAGGCTAAACCCTAGAAGCTAGCCTATGGTATGATTGTATGTTGTCCTACGGACTAAAACCCTCCGGTTTATATAGACACCGAAGGGGGCTATGGTTACACAATGTCGATTACAAAGGAGGAGATATACATATCCGTATTGCCTAGCTTGCCTTTCACGCCAAGTAGAGTCCCATCCGGACACGAGACGAAGTCCTCAATCTTGTATCTTCATAGTACAACCGTCCGGCCAAAGGATATAATCCGGCTGTCCGGATACCCCCTAATCCAGTTCTCCCTCAGTAGCCCCCGAACCAGGCTTCAATGACTATGAGTCCGGCGTGCAGTGTTGTCTTCGGCATTGCAAGGCGGGTTCTTCTCCAACTTTCAAGTGTTCGTAAGCAGTGTCCGGCTCCATAAATGTTGAACCTCTTGGCTCCTGCGCCCAATAAGGGCTATCTCCCACGCGTCGAATGAATATGAGGTGCCAGGGCGTTTTTACATTCGCCCCCTAGCTAGATAAATAAATTGTCTATTAAAGGGATGGGGATTCTTAGATCCGATCCATATCATCCTCCCCCAGCGAGAATTCATCAGAGAGTGCTTCAAAAAGATCCATTCCAGCATGGCCGAACTCTGCAGCTCCTCCTCCCGCTCTCGTAGCCCTAAGCCCGGTGATTGGGAGAGGTGTTCAGTCCCGCACAACCGATTAGTCGATCTGCAAAATAAGGGATTTCTCCCTCCGGCGTATATGGTGCCCATTCGAGTCGGGCTCTGTAACGCCCTCAATGCGGCTATATCTCCCACGTGTCGAGGCACGACTTAGAGGCATAGCCGCATTGAAAGCAATGTCGCAAGTTAGGCAATCTTCACAACATCCCATGTAATATATATAGATAATAAAAGGGGAGATACATAGATGGCTTACACTCGCCACGTCAATCAAAGTACATAAATAACATTACATCATCCAAACACTCATGGCCCGACTACGGCGCCAAAATAAAAGAACAACCCAACATGCGACACGGTCCCGATCGTCCCAACTGGGAACCACTACTGATCATCAGGGAAAGAAACATAGTAACGACGTGAGTCCTCGTCGAACTCCCACTTGAGCTCAAGCGCGTCATCTAGAACGGAGTCAGGCCTGCATCTGGTTTAATAGTAATCTGTGAGCCACAGGGACTCAGCAATCTCGCACCCTTGCGATCAAGACTATTTAAGCTTATAGGTAAGGCAAGGTAATTTATGTGGAGCTGCAGCAAGCGACTAGCATATATGGTGGCTAACCTGTTCGCATAAGAGAGCGAGAAGAGAGAGCAAAGCGCGAGCGAGTAACTAGAGAACAACCTGCGCAAGCATTACTCCAACACCGTGTTCACTTCCCGTACTCGGCCGAGAAGAGACCATCACGGTAACTCACACAGCTGATTCATATTATTTAAGTTAAGGTTCAAGTTATCTACAACTGGACATTAACAAATTCCCATCTGCCCATAACCGCGGGCATGGCTTTCGAAAGTTCAAATCCCTGCAGGGGAGTCCCAACTTAGCCCATGACAAGCTCTCACGGTCAACGAAGGAATAGACCTCCTCCCGAGACATTCCGATCAGACTCGGCATCCCGGTTCTTCAAGACACTTCGACAAGTTAAAACAAATCCAGCAACACCGCCTGAATGTGCCGACAAATCCCGATAGGAGCTGCAGATATCTCTTTCTCAGGGCACACTCAGATTGTCCTAGGTACGGGTAGGCCAGCCCAGAGTTTCCCCTGGTGGCCACCGGCAGCTGACAGGTGGACCAACACTCAGAGGAGCACTGGCCCGGGGGGGGGGGGGGGGGGGTTAAAATAAGATGACCCTCGGGCTCCGGAAACCCAAGGGAAAAAGAGGCTAGGTGGCAAATGGTAAAACCAAGGTTGGGCATTGCTGGAAAAGCTTTAATCAAGACGAACTATCAAGGGGTTCCCATTATAACCCAACCGCGTAAGGAACGCGAAAATCCGGGAACATAACACCGATATGACGGAAACTAGGGCGGCAAGAGTGGAACAAAACACTAGGCGAGAGGCCAAGCCTTCCACCCTTTACCAAGTATATAGATGCATTAAGATAACATGGCAATATAATGATATCCCAACAAGTAAATAATATTCCAACAAGGAACGGTCTCCAATCTTCACCTGCAACTAGCAACGCTATAAGAGGGGCTGAGCAAAGCGGTAACATAGCCAATCAACGGTTTGCTAGGACATGGTGAGTTAGAGGTTTGACATGGTAATTTGGGAGGCATGATAAGCAAGTGGTAGGCATCGTAGCATAGGCATAGCAAAAGAGCGAGCATCTAGCAAAGCAAAGATAGAAGTGATTTCGAGGGTATGATCATCTTGCCTGCAAAGTTGTCAGAGTTGACTGGATCCTCGAAAGAAAGCTCAACGGGCTCCTCGATAGCGAACTCGTCTCCCGGCTCTACCCAAACAATACAAACAAGCAATAAGGACACAATCAACCACGTGCAAACTCAAACAACATGATGCGAAGATGGTATGCTATGCGGGATGCAATATGTGATTCATATGCAAGATTTGACAAGGAATGAATGAACCTGGCCTCAATTTGGAAAACCAAGTGTGCCACTGGAAATGTGAGATGAAATCTCTTGAAAACGATATAAAGATCACCGGAATCGGGGTTACGGTTTGGAAATGGCAAGCGATTCAAATATGACACCGGTCTGCGATTTACAGCAAGTAACCATATAAATGCAACAAAATGAACATGCTACAGCTCACAAACATGGCAAAAAAATACATGGCAGGGATCCATTCATGATGCTTAACAAAAGATGAACACTGATCTACGGTCAATTCATCCATTAACAGGTTCAAACAAGCATGGCAATAATGCATTTGGCAAACAGATTTCAGACTTAGTGAAATTAACACTTGTCTGGAATTTCAGATCAGATAGCACTCTTCGGAGCATGAAAACTATATGCTACAGGAGCTGAACATGGCAAAGTAAAGCATAGCATGGAGCTACTCAAAGAGCTTAACAAAAGATCCTTAGTGACCTTGAGCCAAAAGGGATCAGAAAATACATTTGCAAGTATGTGAACATGGCAAAAAACATAATCAGTTCTCAGACTTAGTGAAAAACTGGAGCATGCAAAATCAGATATCAAGTAGGCATGTTTACGAGCACGATGCACTCACTACAGAGCAAGTCATGACAATCTAAGCACACACCCATCAAGAATACACAAAATACAAGCTAGACATGGCAAGAACAATAACATAGCATGCACGGATCAACTACAACATCCGCGGCAAAATCGCTAACAAGTAGACAATCTGCCCCGATTCACGAAATAGCAAAAGTACAGCTCGATTGACTCAAGCTAGGGTGCTCAATAATTGCAAACAAAGACATGGATGGATAGAGCACTACAATATTAACATAACATCCTTACTGATCATCCTCAAAAGAGGCACGGATCACTAGCAAAAAACATGAACATATGGCATAATGAGATAAACAGTCTAATGACTTGGTGGAAATGCTAAGTCCCTGAAATCAGCATTAACGAATGCACCACTTTGCAAGCTTGTGCTAGTCACCACACACATCACAAAAATACATGGGTTGCACCTCTGGATAGATGGCAAAACATATAACAAAATACATGTAGAGCACAGGGGCATATCATGCACACATTAATCATGGCAAAAATGACAAAAATCTAATTGGAGCAGCAGATCCCCGGGTACCGAGCTCGAATTCGCCCTATAGTGAGTCGTATTACAATTCACTGGCCGTCGTTTTACAACGTCGTGACTGGGAAAACCCTGGCGTTACCCAACTTAATCGAACATTTTGATATGCTATATGCCCAAAACGGAGCTACGAATGCGGAGTTACGACATGATGAAAATAGCTAAATAAACTGAAAACTTAGTGAAGAAAAAGGTCAACCCCTAGGGTTTTTCAGATCTGGATCGGATCTCGCCGGAGCACGCAAAACGAAGATGGCCGGATTCGTACTTGGAGCTCGCCGGACTTGGAGATGGGGGCACGCCGGCCGGAGGGGTGCGGCGGAGGCGGAAGACGGAGAAGGAGGCGGCGCCGGGCGGAGCGGTGGCCGGGCGAGGCGGCGCGGGCGGAGCTCGAGCTCGCCGGCCGCGGTGGCGCGCCGGCCGGAGGTGGCCGTAGTCCGGCAAGGCGGCGGCGGAAGGACCCGGGCGGCGGGGCGAATCCCAGGCGGTGGGGCGCGCGTGCGTGGGCCGGGAGGGCTCTCCCCGGGCCCCGGCGGGCCCGCGCGGCGGCCAAGTGGGCGCCGGGCGGCGGCCAACGGGAGAGGGCCACGTGGCAGCGGCGGGGCGCCCGGACGTGTCCGTCGGTGGCGGCTTTGTCCAGCGGCGGCAGGTGGAGATGGATCTAGGGTTTTCGGGGGGAAGGAGAAGGAGATTTTCGGGGGGTGTCTTTATATAGGCATAGAGGGAGCTAGGAGAGTCCAAATGAGGTGCGGTTTTCGGCCACGCGATCGTGATCGAACGCTCTAGATGATGGAGAAGGTTTTGATGGGTTTTGGGCCAAATTGAAGGGGTGTTGGGCTGCAACACACACGAGGCCTTTTCGGTCCCTCGGTTAACCGTTGGAGCATCAAACGAAGTCCAAATGGTATGAAACTTGACAGGCGGTCTACTGGTAGTAAACCAAGGCTGCTTGTCAAGTCTCGATCCAATCCGGAAATGTTTAATCCCCACACACGAAAGAAAGGTAGAAATGACCACCGGAGGAGAACGGAGCGCCGGAATGCAAAACGGACAACGGGGAAAATGCTCGGATGCATGAGGCGAACACGTATGCAAACGCAATGCACATGATGACATGATATGAGATGCATGACAACGATAAAAACACACGGAGACAAAAACCCGAACCCGAGAAAACAAAATAACTTAACGCCGAAAACGGCAAGAGTTGGATTAAATAATAGGTAAATCATATCCGGGGTGTTACAGGCTCGCCACCTACAATGGCGGGGCACAAGCGGAGAGCCTTCCTTGTCCCTCCATGGGAGAACGGGTCTGCCTTGTTCCTTATTTACTAAGGGGACTCGGATTTCCAATTCACCCGTTCCTCCGTGGGCTCCTGGAGTTCTACGGCCTCCAATTACACTATCTCACCCCTGCCTCCATTCTACATATCGCCGGCTATGTTGCTCTCTATGAGTTGTTCCTGGGCTGCGAGGCTCACTTCAAGCTGTGGAAAAGGCTATTCTGCCTTGTCCCTCGCACACAGAGGGAATCACTTTATCAAGTGGGCGGAGCCGAAATATGGCGCATCACCGACACCGGATACCTGTCCGGTACCCCGAAGAAACCGTCCGAAGACTGGCCTTCAGAATGGTTTTATATGGAGGACGTCCCCCTTCCGGACCCTGTTCGACGGGGTCTACATGAGTTCAACAATGCTCCTCTGAAGAAGCGCCGAAGTTGGCGCCCACAGAGCCCCCAGGCGGAAGACAACGGAGAAGTCCTCTATCTGATGAACCGGATCAAAGCACTGGCTCAATCAGGATTGACAATAATTGAAGTCATGTCAATTTGCATAGTGCGGGGAGTGCAGCCACTTCAATATCGTGGGCACCCCTTGTGGTGTTATAACGGGGCGGATGACGCCACCCGCTGCGGGCATAAGGGTCCGGACAATGCTGCCGCTGGATGAGGAGGAGGAGTTCACCCGCATCAAACCACGGGATGGATTCTCCATGTACAATCCTCCAAGCTGGGTAAGTCATATCTCCCTGCTCCCATTGTTCCCGCATTCTTTGTGGTAAGTATTTACCTTGCCACTTTGCGGCAGGAGCTGCGAAAGGCCATAAAGGAGGTCAGCAGCCCTTCTCCACAACCAGAGGACACTGACCGGGCCCTCGACTCCGGACTCGAAGAAGATTTGGTTATATCCGTGGAGCTGATAGACCGGCAGTTCTATCAGTTAAGCTGCGATGATGCGATGGTGGCCATTACGGCCGACTATCCCGGACTGCTCCCTGCATCGCACGTAAAAAACCAAAAAATCCCAACTCCAAAACTAGGATCCCCTTTTAGACACTTCACCCACCATATACACATGGAATTTTACAGGGAAGGCATTCGGGATGCCCTACCAAGCCTATGGCAACACGCCAACAGGAGGCACCGAGGCCGGGCGGGCCAAAAAGGAAGGCGGTCAGGACGGAGACGCCACCGCAAAGGTATAACAAACCCCGCTCCGTGGTTGTCGTCTCTCTTGAAATATAATGACGCCCGCGTTTGTTTAACAGAAAAAACGCTCGCCGGAATATGTCCGGCGATGTTACTAATCATGCTTCCACCAGCCGGGCGCCAGGACCGGACATAGAGGTGGAAGCCGATATGGGGCAGGCGCCGGATAATCCCTCTACGGAGGATGCGGATAGGTTATCCGCTACTAACTCAGAAGGGGAAAGCGCCATGAACCATAGGCGCCGCTGGGCCGTACTCCGGGACGCTTGTTTCTCATCGGAGGCATTTGATGCCTTCAATTCTGGAGAGGCGCACCTCCGTGCTGCTCAAGATCGCCTAGCCAGAGCCACGGATCAATATGTAAAGGATGTACGGGTAAGTGAATCTGACGATTCATATGTATCAGTAGCCCCTGAGACTTGAAACAGTTAGCATAACTGATTTAAGGATCATCTTATTTGTGCAGGTTCTTACAGAGAAGAATACTAGGCTAAGCCAGGAGCTAGAGGAATGCAAGACCCAACTGCGGGCTGTTGTGGTTGCATTGCAGGAACCGAAGAAGTCACCTCCTGGTAACATTTATTTTAAAGGGTGATGGTTACCATATAATGTGCGTCATGGCTGCAGATCTAACGACAGATGTTGCAGATGAATCTGGAGAAAATCTGGAGGACCAGCATGTTATGCGACAGCTAGAGGCTGGCAAACGTGTGCTGACTGAGGTTAGGCAGGAGAAAAACAATCTCCAAGACTCCAATATTAAGCTGAGCGTGGAACTAAAAGACGTTCGGGGCCAGCTTGCCGACTCCGAGAAGGAGAATAAGCGGCTTCAGCGCGGCATTTTCAATAAGTGCTTGAACGAATCCTTTTAAAGGAATTCGGTGAAGAAGCCGACTAACAGCGTTATGTCTGTAGGTATGCTGACGGGTCGTCCCGCGGAGGAAATGCTCGGGTCTGCGGGTGATCTTCTATCCGAGCTGTCACATCTGCACGAACAAGTTTGGCAGGTGATGCAAGGTGTTGCCCAGGCTTTGTAGCCATTTGTCTC
Organism: Triticum urartu; assembly: GCF_003073215.2. Classification (NCBI taxonomy): domain Eukaryota; kingdom Viridiplantae; phylum Streptophyta; class Magnoliopsida; order Poales; family Poaceae; genus Triticum; species Triticum urartu. Next base: position 23,708,291 of record NC_053026.1, read on the forward strand.
CCTGCCATAGGGCGTTGCAGAGCTTACGGAGAAGCTCAAGGGAGCACGGCGGTGCCTCCTATTATGGAAGATATCGGCCTGCCGACAGGGTGACAGAGAGGCCTGGGCCATGGTGAAGACTCGGTATACCTAGGCAGACCCAAATCACATGGCCGAGGTCGGACCTATGGGGACCGACGAAAAAGAGATCCCCGTTAGCTTAGTTTATGGGCAAGTAGAATTAGCCGCAAAGTATTCCCAATAGGATTGTAAGCTAGACTGCCTGTTGGATGGTATAGAGGAGGAGTTTAGTCAATCTGCATGACTATGTAATTAAAGTGACATGTATAATGCCTTCTAGCCGGATTGTAGATCATTTGTTGTTGCGGACCTTTTCGCTTCAACCCCCGGGCCCGATAGTCCGGAGTGAATCCGAATACCCGCTCAGTTATATAAGAACCGGAGTATGCATGGAGACCAGGCGTAGGGGTCATTAGTTCTTTATCAGACAAGTGCCCAACTAGTTATGTTATATTACATGGGTAGTAAGAAACATCTTCCAGGGAGAATAGTTCCATTAAGGGTTCCTTTCCCTGGGTAAGCATGCCCTAAAGTGCATGTCCGGACTGCGATAAGAAACGCATAAAAAGCATCTGGGGGCGGATATGGACAATAAATAAAAATCATCTTTTGTTCACCGACCGAATATTCCCTTAAGAACGCTAGCTTTCGGCTTCACCCAATCTGAGGTACACATCCGGCTGACCCGGCAGTAACAATTGCAGAGGTGCTCCCCTTATGCCCTAGCCGAATTAACGGGAACGTAGGGCATAAATACAAGAGCCAGGCAACCCAGCTTGGCCAAAACTTAAGTCATATCGATGCATATAATGGTGAAAAAAGGTACATGCGGAAGTATAACACATGTGTTGGGCGTGAGGCCCAGGTAAATAATTTAAGCTTCTGTGAAAGAAGCCCCCAGGTATGGGGAGTGCGGCTAGCGCATCTGTAATGTACAAGTGAGGCACAAGGTGACCCTTGAAGGCCTAGAGAAATAATAAGAGAAAGAAAGAAAGGGAAACAAGACAGATGATGTATATGCAAAAAATGGACAAAGGGAGGGGACTAACATAGAGTCCGGTGCTAGGCGTAGAATCTTCAGAGCTTGGCCGCGTTCCATGGGTTCAGCTCGAGTCGACTAGTCGATGCATCCCACAGTCGGTACGCTCCACCAGTCAGAACTTGGTCAATAATGAAGGGACCTTCCCATTTGGGCTCGAGCTTGTTCTTTTTCTTATCCGGCAGGCGTAGAACTAGTTCGCCAACATTATACGTTTTGGCCCGTACTTCTCTTCTTTGGTATCTGTGAGCTTGTTGCTGATAAAATGCGGAACAGGCTTTGGCTACGTCGCGCTCCTCCTCCAAGGTGTCCAGACTGTCCTGCCGATTGAGCTCGGCCTCTCTTTCTTCGTACATGCGCACTCGAGGCGAGTCATGAATTATGTCACAGGGCAAGACTGCCTCTGCGCAGTACACCATAAAAAATAGTGTATATCCGGTACTACGATTCGGCGTGGTCCGTAGCCCCCAGAGTACGGAGTCGAGCTCCTCTACCCAGTGCGTGTTAGACTCCATTAAGGAACGCACTAATCTGGGTTTAATGCCGCTTATTATAAGACCGTTTCTCGTTCGACTTGACCGTTGGTTTGTGGGTGATAGACTGAAGCATAATCGAGCTTGATGCCCATTTTGCTGCACCAGAGTTTACCTCGTCTGCCGTGAAGTTCGTGCTATTATCAGTGATGATGCTGTTGGGGACGCCGTAACGGTGTACAACCCCGGATATGAAATCTATCACCGGTCCGAATTCGGCTGTTTTAACTGGTTTGGCCTCTATCCATTTGGTGAATTTATCCACCATGACCAATAGGTATTTTTTCTTGTGGGTTCCCCCTTTAAGGGGACCGACCATGTCAAGCCCCCAGACCGCAAAGGGCCATGTAATGGGGATTGTTTGGAGGGCGGTGGGTGGCATGTGGCTTTGATTTGCAAAGAGCTGGCAACCGGCGCAACGTTGGACCAAGTCCTGTGCATCTTCCCGGGTCGTTGGCCAATAGAATCCTGTACGGAAGGCCTTGCTTACAAGAGCCCGGGCCGCGGCGTGTTGACCGCCGAGTCCAGCGTGAATTTCTGCCAAAAGATTCCGCCCTTCCTCTTTGGAGATGCACCTTTGAAGGACTTCGGTAGTGCTTTTCTTGTACAATTCTCCCTCATGGACCCTGTAGGCCTTGGATCGCCGCACTATGCAGCATGCCTCATTTTCGTCCTCCGGAAGTTCCTGTCTAGTTAGGTAGGCCAGGAATGGTTCTGTCCACGGGGAAATAATGGCCATTATTTCGTGGGCTGAAGGTGTTATTTCGGTGGCGGAGCCTCCGATTGTGTCAGAGAGATCGGTATCGGGTATTTTGGCCGGGTCCGGACTGTTGTTACCGGTGTCCCCTTCCCACGCTACGGATGGCTTGAAGAGCCTTTCCAGAAATATGTTGGGGGAGGGGGGCGCGCGTCGCGTTTTGCGCCGATGCGGGCGAGGACATCCGCCGCCTGATTGTTTTCCCGTGCCACATGGTGAAATCTGAGTCCCTCGAACCGACCTGACATTTTTAGGACGGCATTTCGATAGGCCGCCATTTTCCCATCCTTGGCGTCGAAATCTCCGTTTATTTGGGATATTGCGAGGTTTGAATCCCCACGCACCTCCAGGCGTTGAATGCCCATGGAGACTTCCATCCAAAGACCATGCAACAGAGCTTCGTATTCGGCTGCATTGTTGGAATCTGTATACAATATTTGCAGTATGTACCGAACGGTATCTCCGGTTGGGGACGTCAGGACGACGCCAGCCCCTAGACCGGCCAGCATTTTAGAACCGTCGAAGTGCATGATCCAATTGGAGTATGCGCCATACTCTTTAGGGAGTTCGGCCTCCGTCCATTCGGCGACGAAGTCGGCCAGTACTTGCAATTTAATGGCTCGACAAGGTTTGTATGTTATGTCGAATGGGAGGAGCTCAATGGCCCATTTGGCAATCCGGCCTGTAGCATCGCGGTTGTTGATAATATTATTAAGTGGCACTTCCGAGGCTACTGTAATCGAACACTCTTGAAAGTAGTGTCGCAGTTTCCGCGATTGCATGAATACCGCATATGCTATTTTTTGATAATGCGGGTACCGTGATTTGCATGGAGTGAGGACAGTGGATACATAGTATACCGGCTTTTGAAGACGGAATTTGTGTCCGTCTGCTTCCCGTTCGACAACGAGCACCGCGCTTACAACTTGGTGAGTTGCCGCAATGTACAACATCATTGGTTTGCCGATGTTTGGTGCGGCCAGGATCAGGTTGGTTGCCAGAATGGCCTTTATTTCTTCCAATCCGGCTGTGGCCGCGTCCATCCACTCGAAGTGTTCGGTGCGCCGAAGGAGGCGATAAAGGGGTAAAGCCTTTTCTCCCAAGCGGGAGATAAAGCGGCTTAGAGCCGCCAAGCATCCAGTTAGCTTATGGATTTGTTTGAGGTCTGTTGGGGTAGCCAACTGTGACAACGCTCGGATTTTGGCCGGATTAGCTTCTATACCTCTACTGGAGACAATAAATCCCAGGAGCTTTCCGGCTGGTACGCCAAAAACGCATTTTTCCGGATTGAGCTTGATGTCATATGTTCGGAGGTTGTCGAATGTGAGCCTCAAGTCGTCTATCAAAGAGTCGACGTGTTTGGTTTTGACGACCACATCATCTATGTATGCCTCTACTATTTTGCCAATTTGCTTCTCCAGACATGTCTGAATCATGCGCTGATATGTTGCGCCGGCATTTTTGAGCCCAAAAGGCATTGTGTTGAAATAGAAGGGACCGTATGGTGTGATGAATGCCGTTGCGGCTTGGTCGGACTCTGCCATCTTCATTTGGTGGTAACCGGAGTATGCGTCGAGGAAACACAATGACTCGTGTCCTGCGGTAGCGTCAATGATTTGATCGATGCGTGGGAGGGGGAAGGGATCCTTTGGGCAAGCTTTATTGAGGTCTTTGGAATCGACGCAAAGGCGCCAGGATTTGTCCTTCTTTGGTACCATCACCAGGTTTGCTAGCCAGTCCGGATGTTTTATTTCTCTGATGAATCCGGCCTCCAATAACTTGGCTAGTTCTCCTCCCATGGCCTATCTCTTAGGTTCAGAGAAACGCCGAAGAGCTTGCTTGACCGGCTTGAATCCCTTTAGGATATTGAGGCTATGCTCGGCCAGTCTGCGTGGGATTCCTGGCATGTCTGAAGGATGCCAGGCGAATATGTCCCAATTCTCGTGCAGGAACTCTCGTAGTGCGGCGTCCACAGCGGGGTTTAACTATGCCCCGATGGAGGCTATTTTGGTAGGGTCCGTTGGGTGGACTTGGAATTTGACTATTTCATCCGCTGGTTTAAAGGAGGTGGACTTGGATCTCTTGTCGAGTATCACATCGTCCCTGTCCACTGTGGAGCGTACCGTGGTTAACTCCTCGGCTGAGAGGGCTTCGGATAATGCCTCGAGGGCCAATGCCGCTGTTTTGTTTTCGGCGCGGAGTGCTGTGTCCGGATCACTGGCAAGAGTGATGATTCCGTTGGGTCCGGGCATTTTAAGCTTCATGTACCCATAATGGGGTACGGCTTGGAAGATTGTGAACGCCTCCTATCCTAAAAGAGCGTGATAGCCACTGCTGAACGGGGCCACTTGGAATGTAATTTCATCGGACATGTAATTGTGCGGCGTGCTGAATACCACATCTAGTGTGATTTTCCCAGCACAGCGTGCTTCCCGACTGGGGATAATTCCTCTAAAGGTTGTGCTACTTTGCTCGATGCGGTTCCAGTCTATTTCCATCTTTTGAAGGGTTTCCTCATAGATGAGGTTTAGTCCGCTGCCGCCGTCCATGAGTACTTTGGTGAGTCGAAAGCCGTCCACGATTGGACTGAGGACCAGTGCGGCTGGTGCTCGGGCTGTTCGGAATTTGGGTTCATCACTGGCGTTAAAGGTAATAGCCGTGTCACTCCATGGATTTGTTGCTGCTACGTGGCAGATTCCAGCCATGCTACGGAGTGTTCGCTTGCGCCTGTTATTTGACGCAAAGGTCTCGAACACTGTTAACACTGTATTGTTATCCACTGGATGGTGCTCTGTGGTATGTGGGATAAGAAGATCCTCACCACTTTTGGCCACCTGCCGGAGTTTCCAACATGCTCTAAGGATGTGCGTTGGTATTGTATCCGCTGTACTATGAATTTTGCAGGGTCCGTTGAGCCATCCTTCCAGTACGGTTCCATACGCTGTAGAGGGTTTTTGCTTTTTGGTAGTTGACCCGGGTGTATTGTGATAATGCACCCTTTTGTTTCGGGCTAGGTTTGTATTCAGGGCCGGGTTATCCCAAAAGTTTACTTCGGTTTTCCAGGCACTTTCCATCGCACAGTACTTTCGTACTATGGACGCCAAGTGAGCGAAGCGTGTTATCTTATGGCGATTTATGGCATTAAGGATTCCCTTGTCCGTGCAATTATTGCAGAAAAATAGGATTGCGTCTTCCTCGCAACAGTCCTTAACCTTGTTCATCGCAAGGAGGAATCTGGCCCAATAGTGATGTACTGTTTCCTGGGGCTCTTGCCTGATGTGGGAAAGATCGCTTATGTTTGGGTGGGTGGGTGGAATTGAATCCGAACCCTCACCTGATCTGGGATCCAGGGGCCGAGGAATTTCCAATTTTGAAAGTTCCGGTTCCGAGGTGTGACCCGATAATCCTGGCCTGCTGCCTGACTCTAAGTTCAGGTATTGGGGGTTGTCCTCCCGCGGACAGGCATCCGGCTCAGAGAGCTCGGGAATCCGGACATAGTTGGTCCTCAAGATAGAGGAAAGGTCGCCGCATTGTTCCTCCACCACTGCAATATGATGGGTGACCGGCGGAGAGTTAATCTCCCTTTGATCGGGTTTAAGCCCAATCCAATCATAGTCCGTAGCGACTCCCAGGGCGGCGATGCGATCTAAGAGCTCGTTTAAGGAGGCGAGCTCCATTGGATCCATCTGTTCGGCGAGTGCCGATTTGATGTGGAGGCTGTTTTCGATGACCCGAGAAGTCATCGTCGGCGTGGCGGCCGACCAGGCGGTCATGATGAAACCGCCTAGCCGGAGAGTTTGGCCAACAACCAAAGCTCCCTCGACGGTAGTACCGTCTTTAAAGATAAGATGAGACATCCTTCCTTCTGGTGACGACACAGAGGAACTCTCAATGAAAGCACCAATGTCGGTGTCAAAACCAGTGGATCTCAGTTAGGGGGTCCCGAACTGTGCGTCTAAGGCAGATGGTAACAGGAGGCAGGGGACACAATGTTTTACCCAGGTTCGGGCCCTCTTGATGGAGGTAAAACCCTACGTCCTTCTTGATTAATATGGATGATATGGGTAGTACAAGAGTAGATCTACCACGAGATCAGAGAGGCTAAACCCTAGAAGCTAGCATATGGTATGATTGTATGTTGTCCTACGGACTAAAACCCTCCGGTTTATATAGACACCGAAGGGGGCTAGGGTTACACAAGGTTGGTTAAAAAGGAGGAGATATACATATCCGTATTGCCTAGCTTGCCTTTCACGCCAAGTAGAGTCCCATCCGGACACGAGACGAAGTCCTCAATCTTGTATCTTCATAGTCCAACAGTCCGGCCAAAGGATATAATCTGGCTGTCCGGATACCCCCTAATCCAGGACTCCCTCAGAGCCCCTTCCCCAGGAGACCCTCGGGCGCAAGTTGGACATGGAGGCGGCGCAGAGATCGACAAGCACCAGCCGCAGTAGTAATCTTTGTTTTGTTTAATTAAGAGCACTGGTCTTTAATTTGTTATAGTAATGTTTAGGTCAGCTAGCTCTATTTAATTGCTGAACTTGCTTGATTAAGAAGTGTGGATGTGTTGTAGTCTCCTTTATGTACCAAAATTATGCAATGACATGGATGACCACTATAACCATGGAAATTCGAACCAAAACTTTTGACGTTCAAACTCATCACACACATGTTAAGCTATCTAAATCATTTGTGATGTCCACATATCAGACACAGTTCTAAATAAGGGACCGTATCTGATGACACTTTGCGCGCCAGTTTTTTGGCTGAAGCAATTCCAAATTTTCGGCTTCCGTGGAAATATCTACCTCCCCGCCCCCTCCCCCTTACCAAAAGCCACATTTCCCCTATTTCCGCCTTCTTTTCCAAGTTGAAACCTTCACTCCTTGCTTGCAATGCCGCCGCCTCCTCGTCCGCGACCCTCCTTCACGCTGCTCGGCCTCGCCTATCCATGTAGGTAATCCACACCTGACCCCCATCCTCCTCCTCCTTCCAAATCCCACATGCCCCGACCGCCGGCGCGAGCGCGACACCTTCCACCCAAATCACCAACCCCTCCACAAAATAAGCGCCGGCCTAGGCCATGGTGCATGCAGTATAGCCAGGACCTCAAGAAGCATTTGGCAGCGGAGAAGCAAATCACGGCCGCACGCCGGATGTGGTCGTGATGGCCGCCATTCGTACTGACCCCCAGATCTTGAAGGAGCACCTTTCCATTTGCTAGCTATGTCGGTTAAGCATGCTCGGTTTACCCGTTGCGTGTGCTGCTCCTGCCTTTCCTTCACAAATTCTAGTGAATTGTGCTATCTAATTTTACCATGCAATCTGTTGCTCTAGTGTATATGTTCTATATGTCGTGCAGTGTGGTGTTCACATATTAACTATTTTGTTAATTAGTTGTTGTCTTCAGTTAACTGTTTGGTTCAATTCTGCAAATGTGATGTTCAATCTTCAAGCTGCAATTTTGTATTGTCTTCCGTGTGAGAAATAAATCGAATTTATATTTACAAAATTGTGGGTGCATTCTGTTATTGTATACCATGTGAGGAATAAATTGAATCTGGATGTAGTATATACATGAGAAAAAAATACAATTGCTACAATTGGCTGTAGTTAATTGTTTGGTTAACTGTCTGATCTTCTATTAGGAGTATGTTATATTGTGCAATGTGGTGCTCAGTTAATGTTTGGTTCATTTGTTGTGGTGTTTAGTTAACTGCTTGGTTCAATTCTGCAATGCAATGTCCAATTGTCGTGGGTAGAATTTTGTATTGTTGTGCATGTGAGGGATAAATCGAATTTGGTTGCACTTAATACATGAGAAACATATACATGTGCTATATTTCCTAGTTCTTAATCATGCTTGGTTTGGGTAAATGGGTTTTCCGTGTGGCTTGAATTAATCTGATGAATCTGCAATGTGCTTATTTTTCATCAACATATTTTACTGAAGCATGCGAACCCTTACTTAACCTGATGACTAACTACCTTATATGTGTTGCAGGGAAACAATGAGAAGCATCGAGTTTTACAATTGAGGTTAGCACGTGCATGGTCTGTTGTCTAATAGCACATTATTGTGCAATTGCAGGAACAATTCTAATATTTAGGTTTTTAACAATTTGGTGTTGCACATGTAGGTCCCGCTGTCACAGGTTTTGACCCACTGTTCGAACCTTTTTGCATATGGGGAAATGAGTTGTCCATGAATATCAATCAAATTAATCAAGAAACTCAGAAAGATTGTTAAGATAAAGAAATTAGCGACAAAAAACAACAAGATCTTTGTCTGCACAATGAAGAAGACATCAGTTCACTACAAGATGGTACTAACTATTATACCTTGCCTTTTTTATTCCTTTGCCCCATTTTCAATATAGAGAAGATATTTATGCACATCCTTGTTTTCAGGCCTTTCCAAAGCAGTTCATTGATTATTACCTCTCAAACCACCTATATGGTCAGGAGGCGAGGAAGGTTTTCATACAACACCCACGGTTCAATATTGAAGTGTTCCTAAAGAGGACGAAGGACGGACGGTCAATCATCCACAAGAACTGGCCTAAAGTTGCAAAGACCTTCAACATGAATGAAGGCTCAATGTTCGCCTTCCGCTTCAATAGTTTTCCAGTTGAGATGCATCTGTCTATATACCGTCTATGATGCTAATTTCGAAAGGTTCTACATGTTGCATGTGGAACTAGCTGCTGGTGCAGTGATACGTCCATTTTGCATCATGCTTTTATATCAATATTTATTGCATTATGGGCTGTTATTACACATTATGTCACAATACTTATGCCTATTCTCTCTTATTTTACAAGGTTTACATAAAGAGGGAGAATGCCGGCAGCTGGGATTCTGGCTGGAAAAGGAGCAAATATTAGAGACCTATTATGCCCAGCTCCAAAAGTCCTGAAACTTCACGAAAGTCATTTTCAGAATATATAAAAAATACTGAGCACAAGAAGTTCCGGAGGGGGCCCACACCCTACCCACAAGGGTGGGGGGTGCGCCCTACCCCCGTGGGCACACCCCCTGCATCGTGGGCCCCTGGTGGCCCTCCGATGCCCATCTTCTTCTATATGGAGTCTTTCGATGAGGAAAAATCATAAGCCAGCTTTCGGGACGAGACTCCGCCGCCACGAGGCGGAACCTTGGCGGAATCAATCTAGGGCTCCGGCGGAGCTGTTCTGTTGGGGAAACTTCCCTCCGGGAGGGGGAAATCATTGCCATCGTCATCACCAACGATCCTCTCATCGGGAGGGGGTCAATCTCCATCAACATCTTCACCAGCACCATCTCCTCTCAAACCCTAGTTCATCTCTTGTATACAATTCTTGTCTCTAAGTCCGGGATTGGTACTTGTAGGTTGCTAGTAGTGTTGATTACTCCTTGTAGTTAATGCTAGTTGGTTTATTTGGTGGAAGATCATATGTTCAGATCCTATATGCATATTAATACTACTCTGATTATGAACATGAATATGCTTTGTGAGTAGTTACGTTTGTTCCTGAGGCCATGGGAGAAGTCTTTCTATTAGTAGTCATGTGAATTTGGTATTCGTTCTATATTTTGATGAGATGTATGTTGTCTCTCCTCTAGTGGTGTTATGTGAACGGTGACTACATGACACTTCACCATTATTTGGGCCTAGAGGAAGGCATTGGGAAGTAATAAGTAAATGATGGGTTGCTAGAGTGACAGAAGCTTAAACCCTAGTTTATGTGTTGCTTCGTAAGGCGCTGATTTGGATCCATATGTTTCATGCTATGGTTAGGTTTACCTTAATACTTTTGTTGTAGTTGCGGATGCTTGCAATAGAGGTTAATCATAAGTGGGATTCTTGTCCAAGTAAGGACAGTACCCAAGCACCGGTCCACCCACATACCAAATTATCAAAGTACCGAACGCGAATCATATGAACGTGATGAAAATTAGCTTGATGATAATTCCCATGTGTCCTCGGGAGCGCTTTTCTCTATATAAGAATTTGTCCAGGCTTCTCCTTTTCTACAGAAGGGATTGGGCCACCTTGCTGCACTTTATTTACTTTTGTTACTTGTTGCTCGTTACCAATTATCTTATCACAAAACTATCTGTTACCTATAATTTCAGTGCTTGCACAGAATACCTTGCTGAAAACCACTTATCATTTCCTTTTGCTCCTCGTTGGGTTCGTCACTCTTACTTATCGAAAGGACTACGATAGATCCCCTATCATTGTGGGTCATCAAGACTCTTTTCTGGCGCCGTTGCCGGGGAGTGAAACGCCTTTGGTAGGTGGAATTTGGTAAGGAAAAATTTATATAGTGTGCTGAAATTTACTGTCACTTGTTACTATGGAAAGTAATCCTCTGAGGGGCTTGTTCGGGGTATCTTCACCCCAACCAGTACAGCAAAGAGTTGCTCCACAACCTATTGAACCTACTGAAAATGAAAATGTCTACTTTGAGATTCCTTCGGGTATGATAGAAAAACTGTTAGCTAATCCTTTTGTAGGAGACGGAACAATGCATCCTGATGAGCACCTAATATATGTGGATGAAGTTTGTGGATTATTTAAGCTTGCAGGTGTGCCCGATGATGTTATTAATAAGAAGGTCTTCCCTTTATCTTTGAATGAAGATGCATTGACATGATATAGGCTATGTGATGATATGGGATCGTGGAACTACAAACGATGATATAGGCTATTTAAGCTTGCAGGAATTTCATTAGAAGTTTTATCCTATGCATCTTGTTTGTCGTGATCGCAATTATATATATAATTTCTGGCCTCGCGAAGGAGAAAGCATCGCTCAAGCTTGGGGGAGGCTTAAATCAATGTTATATTCATGACCCAATCATGAGCTCTCAAGAGAAATGATCATTCAAAAATTTTATGCTCGGCTTTCTGATAATAATCGCACCATGCTCGATACTTCTTGTGCTGGCTCTTTTATGATGAAGACTATTGAATTCAAATGGGATTTATTGGAAAGAATTAAATGTAACTTTGAAGATTGGGACCTCGACGAAGGTAAGGAGTCAGGTATGACACCTAAGTTTGATTGTGTTAAATCTTTTATGGATACCGATGTTTTCCATAAATTTAGCACTAAATATGGACTTGACTCTGAAATAGTAGCTTCTTTCTATTAACATTTTGCTACTCATATTGATCTCCCTAGGGAGAAGTGGTTTAAATATCATCCTCCCATAGAAGTAAAAGTAGCCGCACCTATTAAAGTCGAAGAAAAGACTGTCACTTATAATGATCCTATTGTTCCTATTGCTTATGTTGAGAAACCACCTTTTCCTGTTAGGATAAAAGATCATGCTAAAGCTTCAACTGTTGTTCGTAAAAGCAATATTAGAACTTATACACCTCCTGAGCAAGTTAAAGTTGAACCTAATATTGCTATATTTAAAGATCTCTTGTCTGATAATATTGATGGGCATGTTATTCATTTCTGTGATGAGACTGCTAGAATTACTAAACCTTGTGCTAAAGATAAACATAGACCCGTTGTAGGCATGCCTGTTATTTCTGTTAAAATAGGAGATCATTGTTATCATGGCTTATGTGATATGGGTGCCAGTGCTAGTGCTATACCTCATGACTTATACAAAGAAACTATGCATGATATTGCACCTGCTGAGATAGAAGATATTGATGTCACAATTAAACTTGCCAATAGAGATACTATTTCACCAATTGGAATTGTTAGAGATGTTGAAGTCTTGTGTGGGAAAACTAAATATCCTGCTGATTTTCTTGTTCTTGGTTCCCCACAAGATAGCTTTTGTCCCATTATATTTGGTAGACCCTTCTTGAACACAGTTAATGATAGGATAGATTGCGAAAAGGATGTTGTTACTATTGGTTTAGGTGATCTGTCTCATGAGTTTAATTTCTCTAAATTTCATAGACAACATCGTGAAGAGGAATTGCCTAGTAAAGATGAAATTATTGGTCTTGCTTTTATTGCCATGCCTCCTAGTGATCCTTTAGAAAAATATTTGCTAGACCATGAAAATGACATGTTTAAGAATGAAAGAAGGGAAATAGATGAAGTATTTTTAAACAGGAACCCATCCTGAAACACAATTTACCCGTCGAAATCCTAGGAGATCCTCCTCCACCCAAGGTTGATCCCGTGTTTGAGCTCAAACCGTTACCTGATACTCTTAAATATGCTTATCTTTATGAGAAAAAGATATATCATGTTATTATTAGTGCTAATGTAACATCCCAAATTTTCAATTTGGAATGTTATACACTAGATCATCATTGCATATCATATTTATTGTATTTTGGTTGATCCTAGAAATTTTTCGCAACTCAAGGACCCTCGGAGAGAGTTGGGGATTTCGTTATTTTCATATTTGAGTTGTCTCAAATTTTGAAAATAGGATCATTTGATTTTATTTATTTTATCTTCAATAATTTCTATTACAAAAATATGAGAGAGGGAATAAAATGACTTTCCCAAAATAAAGAAATATTGAGGATTTAATAAAAAAATCAAATAAGATTTTATTTGGTTTTATTTGCTATTTTATTTGAATTTAGGAAAAATGCGTGTTTTTTAAAGTTGCATTTAGGCCCCAAATAAATGTTCATCCTGTGCGGCTTGATTTTAGAAGCCGGGGAAAATTTATTTCGTGATTTTTGGAGTCCGTTTAGTATTTCTTTTATCTGTTTTTCTGCGCAGAATTAATTTAAAAAAATAACAAACCGACTCCGGGCCGTACCCGAGCAGGACTCTGCCCGGGGCACCTTTAAATAGCGCCACCCGAGCCCCGCCGCAGCCCACCAGCCCACCCGTGCCCTAACCCTAACCCTAGCCGCCGCCGCGCCGCCGCCGCCTCGCCGCTCGCCGGACACGCCGCCCGAGGTAGCCGCCGTCGCCGACGGTTTTCTTTAGAAAACCGCTCGGTTTTTTTAAAAGCCGCGGTTTATTTTTTTCAGATTCGTTTTTTTTGGAACGGTTTTTTCGGTTTAGTATATTTAGTGAACGTTCGCTCGGTTCATTCGTTTTAAGTTCGTCGTTTAGATCCAGTTAACGAACGTTCATTCGTTAAACTGTTCGTCATTTTTCTTTTTCTCAGATTAAATCCGTGATTTTTCTGATCGCGATTTCTGATCCGATTTTCGTTTTAGTATAACTTCTCGCTCGTTTATCGGAATCAGGCCATTCAAGCGCCTGGAGTTTCGTCTCGAAACCCTCTTTTCGTTTAATCAACTTAAACAAGTTTTTGTTTCTGTAAAAATTGCCCTAGATCCAGAATAGTAATCGAAGCCTATTTCTTTTGCCGTTTGTCTTTCGTTGCTTCGTTCGATTTGATTCTTTTTGCCAACCGGAGTTCTTAAGTTGAACTTTCTGGTTAAGTCTCTTATTTGAGTTTTACCTGTGCATTAGTTGAGTACTTATTGTATGCTTGTTTGTTTGCGATAGAGTACCCGGAGTGCGCCGCTTATTACTTCGAATCACTAGGTTTCCCAGATCATCAGCAAGGCAAGTAACACTTTGATCATACCTTCTACTACCCAGTTTTATTGCATTAGATCAAACCTCAAACATTGCATGATTAGGATATAATTAAATTGTGGGATGGGAAGTAGTTGAGGTAGTACCTATTAGTTGTTTATTATCAAACCTTTGAGAGTTACTTCTACGTTTGCTTACTATTGCTATGCTATGCTATGCTAGTAGACGTGGATTGGGTGAGTGATATCCATGACATATGTGAGATTTTAAAATCAATGGTTTATCTAAGGTGTCAACTTAAATACACATCTGGGTGGATTGAGGTACCAGGGTATTCCAGGATTGCCTGTTTTCTTTTGGACCGCCACCCAGGCTCAAAGGGATCATGAGATTATTCATGCTAGAAACTTCCGTGTGCAGCCACAAGCTACTATGGGCTCTAGCATAGTTGACTAAGTCGTGCGAACTCTTACAGTGGTAGACTAGCAGATGTAGGGGATGTAGGTGGTACGGTCTACCCATCGTAAGGTGCTAGCGCTTCTGAAAGACTATGTCTCGGTCATCCGTTTCTCAAACACCATGTAGTGCGAGAATCCCAACGGAGGAGATCGAGTCTTGTGGGGAAAAGTGCACAAACCTCTGCAGAGTGTATAAACTAATCATGGTTAGCCGTGTCCCCGGTTATGGACATCTTGAGTATCTAGTACTTGGATTATCATGTGAATCTCAACATGTTACTATAAAATTAAGTTTGACGGGTTTGTTTAATGATGTTTAATTGGGATTGAGAATGCTGTCAACCATTCTCAATGTTTAACAACCACCATGATAGTTAAATAAATTTATTCCTTTGCAGTAGGGAAAAATTGGCTTTTCGCAAGACTGTAACCATAGAGCTTTCCACCAGCCAAATATGCATATAGTATAGCTATTTCATTCCATTACTCTCTATGTGTTACCTTGCCAGCATATTCCATGTGCTGACCCGTTTTCGGGCTGCAACGTTAATGTTGCAGACTTTTCAGACGACGATTAAGGAGTTTTAGGTCATGGTTCTATACTCAGTGATGCCGTTGGAGTTGATGGATTCACTTATCTTCCAAGCCTTCCGCTGTTATCGTTATTAGATGGCCTTAAGCCATATTTATTGTAATAAGTTCTCTTTTGAGACACTCGATGTAATAAGTGTGTGATTGCTACTCTGTTATAAATCCTTCAAGTACTGTGTGGTGTCAGCATTACTGATCCAGGGATGACACCGGAGCACAGAGATTGGACCGTTTGAGGTCTGGTCGCTACAGATAACCTTTCAGAGCATGAAGAAGAGAGATTATGCAAAACTCTGAAGAAGCACCGTGCTGCTATTGGATATACTCTCGATGATCTTAAAGGCATTAGTCCCACACTATGTCAACACAAAATAAATTTGGAGAAAGATGCCAAACCAGTTCATGATCACCAACGACGGCTGAATCCTAAGATGAAAGAAGTGGTAAGAAAGGAAATAATAAAGCTCCTTGAGGCAGGTATAATTTATCCCGTTGCTGATAGTCAGTGGGTAAGTCATGTCCATTGTGTCCCCAAAAAGGGAGGTGTTACTATCGTTCCTAATGATAAAGATGAATTGATTCCGCAAAGAATTATTACAGGTTATAGGATGGTAATTGATTTCCGCAAATTTAATAAGGCTACTAAAAAGATCATTACCCCTTACCTTTTATTAATCAAATGCTAGAAAGATTATCCAAACATACACATCTTTGCTTTCTAGATGGTTATTCTGGTTTCTCTCAAATACCTGTGTCAGCTGATGATCAATCTAAGACCACTTTTACTTGTCCGTTCGGTACTTTTGCTTATAGACGTATGCCTTCTGGTTTATGTAATGCACCTGCTACATTCCAAAGATGCATGATGGCTATATTCTTTGACTTTTGTGAAAAGATTTGTGAGGTTTTCATGGACGATTTCTCCGTCTATGCATCCTCTTTTGATGATTGCTTAAGCTACCTTGATCGAGTTTTGCAGAGATGTGAAGAAACTAACCTTGTCTTGAATTGGGAGAAGTGCCACTTTATGGTTAATGAAGGCATTGTCTTGGGGCATAAAGTTTTTGAAAGAGGTATTGAAGTTGATAAAGCTAAGGTTGGTGCTATTGAAAAGATGCCATGTCCCAAGGACATCAAAGGTATAAGAAGTTTCCTTGGACACGCCAATTTTTATAGGAGGTTCATTAAGGACTTCTCAAAAATTTCTCGGCCTCTGACTAATTTATTACAAAAAGATATACCATTTGTTTTTGATGATGACTGCGTAGAAGCATTTGAAATACTTAAGAAAGCATTGATCTCTGCACCTATTGTTCAGCCACCTGATTGGAATTTACCCTTTGAAATTATGTGTCATGCTAGTGATTATGCCGTAGGTGTTGTTCTAGGGCAAAGAGTTGATAAGAAATTAAATGTTATTCAATATGCTAGTAAAACACAAGACAATGCTCAGAGAAATTATGCTACTACTGAAAAAGAATTTTTGGCAGTTGTATTCGCTTGTGATAAGTTCAGACCTTATATTGTTGATTCTAAAGTAACTATTCACATGGATCATGCTGCTATTAAATATCTTATGGAAAAGAAAGATGCTAAACCTAGACTTATTAGATGGGTTCTCTTGCTACAAGAATTTGATTTGCATATTATTGATAGAAAGGGAGTTGAGAACCCCGTTGCAAACAACTTGTCTAGGCTAGAGAATGTTCTTGATGACCGACTACCTATTCATGATAGCTTTCCTGATGGACAATTAAATGTCATAAATGCTTCTCGTACTGCTCCATGGTATGCTAATTATACTAATTATATTGTTGCTAAATTTATACCACCTAGTTTCACATACCAGCAAAAGAAAAAGTTTTTCTATGATTTGAGACATTACTTTTGGGATGACTCACATCTTTATAAAGAAGGGGTAGATGGTCTTATTAGACATTGTGTACCTGGGCATGAACATGAACAAATCCTACGCAAGTGTCACTCCGAAGCTTATGGAGGACACCACGCTGGAGATAGAACTGCACATAAGGTATTGCAATCCAGTTTTTATTGGCCTACTCTCTTTAAGGATGCCCGTAAGTTTTTTGTATCTTGTGATGAATGTCAAAGAATTGGTACTATTAGTAGACGTCAAGAAATTCCTATGAATTATTCACTTGTTATTGAACCATTTGATGTTTGGGGCTTTGATTATGTGGGACCATTTCCTGCCTCCAATGGGTATACACATATTTTAGTTGTTGTTGATTACGTTACTAAGTGGGTAGAAGCTATTCCAACTAGTAGTTTTGATCATAACACTTCTATTAAGATGCTTAAAGAAGTTATTTTTCTGAGGTTTGGAGTCCCTAGATACTTAATGACTGATGGCGGTTCACATTTTATTCATGGTGCTTTCCGTAAAATGCTTGCTAAATATGATGTTAATCATAGAATTGCATCTCCTTATCACCCACAGTCTATTGGTCAAGTAGAATTGAGCAATAGAGAGTTCAAATTAATTTTGCAAAAGACTGTTAATAGATCTAGAAAGAATTGGTCCAAGAAACTTGATGATGCATTATGGGCCTATAGAACTGCATATAAAAATCCTATGGGTATGTCTCCATATAAAATGGTTTATGGAAAAGCATGTCACTTACCTCTTGAACTAGAACATAAGGCTTATTGGGCTATTAAAGAACTCAATTATGATTTCAAACTTGCCAGTGAGAAGAGGTTATTTGACATTAGCTCACTCAATTAATGGAGAACCCAAGCCTACGAGAATGCCAAATTATTTAAAGAAAAAGTTAAAAGATGGCATGACAAAAGAATACAAAAGCGTGAGTTTAATGTAGGTGATTATGTATTGCTATACAACTCCCGTTTAAGATTTTTTGCAGGAAAACTTCTCTCTAAATGGGAAGGTCCTTACGTTATCGAGGAGGTCTATCGTTCCGGTGCCATAAAAATCAACAACTTCGAAGGCACAAATCCGAAGGTGGTGAACGGTCAAAGAATTAAACATTATATCTCAGGTAATCCTATAAATGTTGAAACCAATGTTATTGAAACCGTAACCCCGGAGGAATACATAAGGGACACTTTCCGGAACATTTCAGACTCCGAAAAGGAATAGGTATGTGGTACGGTAAGTAAACCGACTCCAAAACACTTCTAATGGCAATTTTCTTCTGTTTTGGAATATTTAGAAAAACAGAAAAATAAGAAGGAGTTCGGGAAGGAGATGAGGGCTCCACGAGGGAGGAGGGCGCGCCCCCATACCTCGTGGGCACCTCGTGTGCTCTCTGGACTCCGTTTTCTTGCACGTTACGTATTTTGGTCGGTAAAAATTCATTATATAACCTTTCGAAGGTTTCGACCACCGTATCACACAAATATCCTCTATCTTTGTTTCGAGCTGTCCCTGCTGCAGATTAGAGCAATATGTCGTTCCAGGATTCAGAAGGAGAAAGCTATGTGGCTGATTATCTTGTAGATCCTAAGGTCTATGGGGACGTGGAGCATTGTGCTTGGACTACGGAAGAAGAAGAGGACTATGAACCCAAGGGAAGGGGGAGACAAGCTCAAATGAAGATGAAGTCTCATTAGGCCATTACCCCAACCTGGGGACATGCATGTGGAGTTCAAAAAGTCAAGCCTCCCTGATAGAGCAAAGAAACCAAAGATCGAGTTTATCCCTTTTCGCCTCTTGCAGGAAAACAAACAGGAATTATGCAAGAAGATATTAAACTTTCAGCAGGAGATCAATGAGCTAAGGGATCAAAATTCTGTCCTCAAGTGCAAATTAAGGAAGAAGCCTACGCCATCAATAAAAACCAACACCCTCTTCACCGGCAAAAGAGATATAATCACATGGGTATGGGCACTCCCCTTGGCAACTGCCAAGCTTTGGGGAGTGCCCCGGTATCATATCACCATCACTTCTATCTTTACCATTTTTCTTAGTTCGATCCTTTTGGTAATATCTTGATCTAGTAGAATAAAGTTTTAGTATGATCTAGTTGTGAGTTTTGCTTTATGATCCTTCTATGTAAACGATTCCGTGAGCTATATATAATAAAGATTAGTGTTGAGTCCAGGGCTTGATTATCTTGCTATGATCTTGAGGGAATAAAAGAAAAGAGAAAGAATAAAAAGGAAATAAAAGAGATCATATGGATCTTATGGAGAGTAATGAGCTCACATATAAAAAGTATGATGAATAAAAGTTGTTGACAGTTGACAAACATAGTTTTTGTCATCGTTGCAATTAATAGGAAGTAATAAAGAAAGAGAGGTGTTCACATATAAATATACTATCTTGGACATCTTTTATGATTGTGAGCACTCATTAAAATATGACATGCTAAAGAGTTGACGTTGGACAAGGAAGACAACATAATGGGTTATGTTTTCTTACATCTGAGATAAATTATATTGTCATGGATCATCCAACATGATTGAGCTTGCCTTTCCCCCTCATGCTAGCCAAATTCTTTGCACCAAGTAGAGATACTACTTGTGCTTACAAACACCCTTAAACCAGTTTTGCCATGAGAGTCCACCATACCTACCTATGGATTGAGTAAGATCCTCCAAGTAAGTTGTCATCGGTGCAAGCAATAAAAATTTCTCTCTAAATATGTATGACTTATTAGTGTGGGAGAAAACAAGCTTTATACGATCGTGTGACATGGAAGAAATAAAAGCGACGGACTGCATAATAAAGGTCCATATCACAAGTGGCAATATAAAGTGACGTTCTTTCGCATTAAGATTTTTTGCATCCAACCATAAAAGCGCATGACAACCTCTGCTTCCCTATGCGAAGGGCCTATCTTTTACTTTTATCTCCTACCTTACATAAGAGTCTTGGTGTTCCTCACCCTTCCTTTTTACATTTTATCTTTTGGCAAGCACAACATGTTGGAAAGATCCTAGTATATATGGCTAATTGGATGTGAGTTTTTAGAACTATTATTGTTGACATTACCCTTGAGGTAAAACGTTTGGAGGCAAAACTATAAGCTCCTATCTTTCTCTGTGTCCGATTAAAACTCCATACCCATAAGTATTGCGTGAGTGTTAGCAATTGTGATAGACTATATGATAGTTGAGTATGTGGACTTGCTGAAAAGCTCTTATATTGTCTCTTTTCCTATGTTATGATAAATTGCAATTGCTCCAATGACTGAGATTATAGTTTGTTAGTTTTTAATGAAGTTTATGATTCATACTTGAAATTGTGATTGAATTGTTACTCTAGCATAAGAGATCATATGACAAGAATTGTATAAGTTGTTGTACTAAGAATGATCATGATGCCCTCATGTCCGTATTTTATTTTTATCGACACCTGATGACCCACAACTATAGGGGATCTATCGTAGTCCTTTCGATAAGTAAGAGTGTCGAACCCAACGAGGAGCAGAAGGAAATGATAAGCGGTTTTCAGCAAGGTATTCTTTGCAAGTACTGAAATAAGTGGTAACAGATAGTTTTTTGAAAAGATAGATTGTAACGAGCAACAAGTAACAAAAGTAAATAAAGTGCAGCAAGGTGGCCCAATCCTTTTGTAGCAAAGGACAAGCCGGAACAAACTCTTATAATAGGAAAAGCGCTCCCGAGGACACATGGGAATATCGGCAAGCTAGTTTTCATCACATTCATATGATTCGCGTTCGATACTTTGATAATTTGATATGTGGGTGGACCGGTGCTTGGGTGCTATTCTTACTTGAACAAGCGTCCCACTTATGATTAACCTCTATTGCAAGCATCCGCAACTACAAAAAAAGTATTAAGGTAAACCTAACCATAGCATGAAACATATGGATCCAAATCAGCCCCTTACGAAGCAACGCATAAACTAGGGTTTAAGCTTCTGTCACTCTAGCAACCCATCATCTACTTATTACTTCCCAATGCCTTCCTCTAGGCCCAAATAATGGTGAAGAGTTATGTAGTAGACGTTCACATGACACCACTAGAGGCTAGACAACATACATCTTATCAAAATATCAAACGAATACCAAATTCACATGACTACTAATACCAAGACTTCTCCCTTGTCCTCAGGAACAAACGTAATTACTCACAAAGCATATTCATGTTCATAATCAGAGGGGTAATAATATGCATATAGGATCTGAACATATGATCTTCCAACAAATAAACCAACTAGCATCAACTACAAGGAGTAATCAACACTGCTAGCAACCTACTAGCACCAATCCTGGACTTTGAGACAAGAATTGGATACAAGAGATGAACTAGGGTTTGGAGATGAGATGGTGCTGGTGAAGATGTTGATGGAGATTGCCCTCTCCCAATGAGAGGAGCGTTGGTGATGACGATGGTGATGATTTCCCCCTCCCGGAGGGAAGTATCCCCGGCAGAACAGCTCTGCCGGAGCTCTAGATTGGATCCGCCAAGGTTCCGCCTCATGGTGGCGGAGTCTCGTCCCGAAAAGTTCCTTCTTATTTCTTTCTCATCGAAAGACTTCATATAGGAGAAGAGGGACGTCGGAGAGCCACCGGGGGGCCCACGAGGTAGGGGGCGTGCCCTAGGGGGGGCGTCCACGAGGTGGAACATTGGTGGAATCAATCTAGGGCTCTGGCAGAGCTGTTCTGCCGGGGAAACTTCCCTCTGGGAGGGGGAAATCATCGCCATCGTCATCACCAGTGATCCTCTCATCGGGAAGGGGTCAATCTCCATCAACATCTTCACCAGCACCATCTCCTCTCATACCCTAGTTCATCTCTTGTATCCAATTCTTGTCTCTAAGTCCGGGATTGGTACCTGTAGGTTGCTAGTAGTGTTGATTACTCCTTGTAGTTGATGCTAGTTGGTTTATTTGGTGGACGATCATATGTTCAGATCCTATATGCATATTAATACTCCTCTGATTATGAACATGAATATGCTTTGTGAGTAGTTACGTTTGTTCCTGAGGACATGCGAGAAGTCTTGCTATTAGTAGTCATGTGAATTTGGTATTCGTTCGATATTTTGATGAGATGTATGTTGTCTCTCCTCTAGTGGTGTTATGTGAACATCGACTACATGACATTTCACCATTATTTGGGCCTAGAGGAAGGCATTGGGAAGTAATAAGTAGATGATGGGTTGCTAGAGTGACATAAGCTTAAACCCTAGTTTATGCGTTGCTTCGTAAGGGGCTGATTTGGATCCATATGTTTCATGCTATGGTTAGGTTTACCTTAATACTTTTGTTGTAGTTGCGGATGCTTGCAATGGAGGTTAATCATAAGTGGGATGCTTGTCCAAGAAATGACAGTACCCAAGCACCAGTCCACCCACATACCAAATTATCAAAGTACCGAACGCGAATCATGTGAACGTGATGAAAACTAGCTTGACGATAATTCCCATGTGTCCTTGGGAGCGCTTTTCTCTATATAAGAATTTGTCTAGGCTTGTCCTTTGCTATAAAAGCGATTGGGCCACCTTGCTGCACTTTATTTACTTTTGTTACTTGTTGCTCGTTACCAATTATATTATCACAAAACTATCTATTACCTATAATTTCAGTGCTTGCAGAGAATACCTTGCTGAAAACCGCTTATCATTTCCTTCTGCTCCTCGTTTGGTTCGACACTCTTACTTATCGAAAGGACTAAGATAGATCCCCTATACTTGTGGGTCATCATGCAGCTGTGTAATGGGGTAGCTGAGTGCTGAAGTTATATCATGTTGTACTCTAATGTATTTCAATTATGAAATTCTGCTTCCTTAATATGGAAATGAAATATATTGTGTGCTTAATATGAAATGTCAATTAGATTAATAAATGGATTATGAATAATAAGATAATTAGCCTGGTAATGGCGAATTTGCCTGCTAATTGGGTTTTGCTATTGCAAACGGTTGTTGAAATAATACCGTGGGCAATGACATTAGGCAACGCACACAATTTCTAGGAATAAACCGTGTTGGATCAATGAACAATCACACACATCTTTCTCTTGAAAACTATTTGCGTTAGGCCACCTTGCACAAATGTTTACCACATAAAAACTATGTGTGATGGACAGCCTTTGCCACACACTTTCTTCTACGGACCGTGTGTGATACATTCAATAATGCAAATGATTTAACGGGAAAAATTGTGTGGGATGTACCTATGAACGGAAACGTTTTCCTCGGAGTGACTGTGTGGGATGTGCATACGAACGAAAACATTTAGCGGGGACTGACTGTGTCGGATGTACTTGCGACCGGAAACAATTTCGACGTATAATTGTATTTTTTAGCTCTACTGTACGTATTTCCGTATTTGAGCACTCGTCGGTCGCACATAACCTCATTTTGTCGAACGTGTGTGCCAGGAGGGCATATCCCCGACGGTTTCTGGGTCGTGTGGGAGGACCCCCTATCGCCCACACTCACTTGGCGACGGTTCCAAATGATGTCGCAGAAAGGGGTTAAAAACCGTTTGTTTAGGACTGACGCGCACTAGTGCCCGTTTATTTTTGATATGTTACTAGAGAAAAATAAGTTGAAAGATGATAGTAGCAATGATGCGGGCTGGATCCGTGAACTGAGGATTATCCTCATTGCTGCATAGAAGAATTATGTCCTTGATGCACCGCTAGGTGACGGACCTATTGCAGGAGCATAGGCAGACGTTATGAACGTTTGGCAAGCTCGGTATGATGACTACTTGATAGTTTAGCGCACCATGCTTTATGGCTTAGAACCGGGACTTCAAAAACGTTTTGAACGCCACGGAGCATATAAGATGTTCCAAGAGTTGAAATTAGTATTTTAGACTCATGCCCATGTTGAGAGGTATGAGACCTCTGATAGTACTTTGCGTACAAGATGGAGGAGAATAGCTCAACTAGTGAGCATGTGCTCAAATTGTCTGGGTACTACAATTGCTTGAATCAAGTGGGAGTTAATCTTCCAGATAAGATAGTGATTGATAGAGTTCTCTAGTCACTATCACCAAGTTAGTGGAACTTAGTAATGAACTATAATATGCAAGGGATGACGTAAAATGATTCCCGAGCTCTTCGCGATGCAGAAATCGACGAAGGTAGAAATCAAGAAAAGCATCAAGTGTTGATGGTTGACAAGACCACTAGTTTCAACTAAAAGGGCAAGGGAAAGAAAGGGAACTTCAAGAAGAATGGCAAGCAAGTTGCCACTCCCATGAAGAAGCCCAAAGCTAGACCCAAGCCTAAAACTGAGTGCTTCTACTACAAAGGAAATGGTCACCGGAAGCGGAACTGCCCCCAAATACTTGGCGGATAAGAAGGATGGCAAAGTGAACAAAAGTATATATGATATCACTAGTAGAAAACGGAGCTTTAAAACCGGTTCGTAAGGGCCTTTAGTGCCGGTTCCATAACCGGCACTAATTGGTGAGCACTAACCCCCCCCCCTTAGTACCGGTTTGGCACGAATCGGCGCTAAAGTGCCACCACGTGGCGTGAGCTCGCGCCCTGGTATGGGGGGCCTTTAGTACCGGTTGGTGTTACCAACCGGTACTAAAGGTTCTTTTTTGAATTTTTTTTAAAATTTTGATTATTTTTTTCGATTTTTAATTTTTCTGAATTATTTGGTGATTTAGTCTCTAATCACCTCTCTTAACTGCTCAAGTGTGGATCACTCATTCCAAATCATCTAACTTCCCGACCGATCACCCATCCCTCTCACTACTCCAGCCCGAGCATGCTTAACTTTCGGGTTCTATTCTCCTTCGTTTCCAAGTCTGCACTTGTTGTTTTCCTAACAATAGTAAGATGTCAATCCTATTAACCCTCAGGAGTTTAGGTTGAGCATGAAGTCACACATTTCACTGTTTGAGTTTGAAACTATTATTCTAAAAAACAGTAATTATTTAGTAACACTAATATTTCTTGAATAAGTTTGACCATAGTTTGACCATAGTTTGACCACAGTTTGACCATAGTTTGACCAAATTTGACCAAAATTCAAAAAATTGAAATAATTATTTAGTAACACTAATATTCTTGAATAATTATGTAGTAACATTAATACTTCTTGAATAAGTAGTTTGACCAGATTTAACAAAAAAAAATTTAAAAAACTTAAATTTGACCATAACTTTTTTTCCTTTTGGAATCTGAGGATTCTAAAAAATTACAAACAGGTCGTAGGCGGTCTCCATCGGATGCGGATTTTCGTGCTGAATTTTTTGATATATTATACGTTTTTTTCCGACATCGTATGCAAAAGTTATAGCCGTTTTACATTTTCCCTACACTTTTTGCAAAACATGTCCAAATTTAAGTTTTCAAATTTTCCTAACGTGTAGATGTAGTAATATAACTACCTCTCGAAGGATTTTATTTTTTGAAGTTTTTATCATTTTCTTTTGATTTTTTCAAAACTGAAATGGCGATACACCGGGGGGGGTAGAGTTTGAAAATTACCCTATAGTGCCGGTTTGTGTCTTCAACCGGGACTATAGGTTAAGACTCTGTAGTGCCAGTTGGTGACACAAACCGGTACTATAGGTTAGACCTTTAGTACCGGTTTGTGTCACAAACCGTCACTAAAGGGGCTCGTGGGGCCCTGGCCTGACGCCAGCCTGCCACCACCCCTTTAGTACCGGTTCGTGGCACGAACCGGTACTAAAGGTTCATTACGAACTGGCACTAATGCATGGCCATTCGAACCGGCACTATTGATCACATTAGTGCCAGTTTTTTTACAAACCAGCACTAATGTGCTTCACGTTTGACCCTTTTTCTACTAGTGTATACATGTTATTGATGTGTACTTTAGTAGTGTTCATAGTAGCCCCTGGGTATTTGATACTGGTTCAGTTGCTATGATTAGTAACTTGAAACCGGAGTTACAAAATGAACAGAGACCAGTTGAGGGCGACGTGACGATGTGTGTTGGAAGTAATTCCAAGGTTGATGAGATCATCATCGCACACTCCTTTTACCTTCGGGATTAGTATTGAACCTAAAATAAATGTTATTTGGTGTTTGTGTTGAGCATAATATGATTGGATCATATTTATTGCAATACGGTTATTCATTTAAATCAAAGAATAATTGTTATTCTATTTACATGAATAAAACCTTCTGTGGTCATCCACCCAAGGTGAATGGTTTATTGAATCTTGATCGTAGTAATACACATATTCATAATATTGATGCCAAAAGATATAAGTTTAATAATGATAGTGCAACTTATTTGTGGCGCTGTTGTTTAGGTCATATTGGTGTAAAGCGCATGAAGAAACTCCATGTTGATGGGCTTTTGGAATCACTTGATGCTTGCGAATCATGCCTCATGGGCAAGATGACTAAGACTCCGTTCTTCGGAACAATGGAGCGAGCAACAGACTTGTTGGAAATAATACATACTGATGTATGCGGTCTGATGAGTGTTGATGCTCACGGCGGATATCGTTATTTTATGACCTTCACAGATGATTTAAGCAGATATGGGTATATCTACTTAATGAAACACAAGTATGAAACATTTGAAAAGTTCAAAGAAATTCAGAGAGAAGTTAAGAATCATCATAACAAGAAAATAAAGTTTCTACGATCTGATCGCGGAGGCAAATATTTGAGTTATGAGTTTGGCCTTCATTTAAAAACAATGTGGAATAATTTTCACAACTCATGCCACCTGGAACACCACGAAGTAATGGTGTGTCCGAACGTCATAACCGTACCTTATTAGATATGGTGCGATCTATGATGTCTCTTACCGATTTACCACCATCGTTTTGGGGTTATGCATTAGAGACAGCTGCATTCACATTAAATAGGGCACCACCTAAAATCCACTGAGACGACTGTAACACCCCAAAAATTTTAACCATGATTTGTTTATTAAAAAAATTCCAAGAAATTAAAATTTTATTTTTTTGTGGAATTATCTTTTGATTTCAGAACCACTCTTTTCCTTGATATTGTGGAGTATTCACCCCAAGTGAAAACCTTTCAAAAATATTGTTGGACTTGTTTACCCTCTCAAGAAAAACATTTCTTTTATCAATGGATTTATTTGCATTATTATTTTCCCCGAGCTTTATCTCTTTAGAAATGATTTTTCATAAGTTTTGGAGCCTCTTTTGCACTACAACCCTTTGGTAAAATTAGTTATAAGTTTCACCAAAATTTGGAGATGTCATGGGAAGCTCCCACATCACTTTTATACAAAAATATCTTTTAGTCATTTGGAAATTTTGAGCTCTACCCCAAATTTTCAAATCTGATCTAGTTTGTAAAATTGCACTACAACCTATTTAAATATTTCTTTAAAAATTCCACCAAAATTAGGGGATATTAGTAGTAATGTATAATTCAACTTTGTGCAAAAATCCATTGATGTTATTTTAAAATTTTGAGCAAAACATCCTCTTTTGGTCTCTGGTCCAGTTTGGCATTTTCTACTGCAACCCTAGTTTATTTTGCTCTAGTTACCATGAGCTTTTTCCTGCTTATAGTCCACCCTAGCAAACCCTTAAGTCCAGGAGAATGGACCCATTGGAGTATTTTTGATCCATGCAATAATGCCCTTTTCTTTCTGTCCAGATTTGGTTTTCTCAAAAACTTGCACTAACAAGTTTTTTGTTTTTGACAAACTAACCTTGCCACCCTCTTAGTAATCTAAAGAGACTATGGTCTGGAGTTTTTGGCCACTAGTAGAGATGCCTAGATGCCCTTGGCATTTCATCAAGCAGGTTAGGAGCATGGCCAGTTTTGGCATGCTTTTAGACTTGCATTAGGAAGTTGCTCTAATGACCTTACCAGCATGTCTATTAGCTCCCTCATGATCATTAGCCTAGTTCTGTTTAGTTGCAGCGGCATCAGAGAGGCCTAGAACATGTTGGCATTGCGTCGAGCACCTGGCGTGCGTGCTCTGGGCGCGCGCAGAGCACACGTTTTGCACGCGCGTGCGCAACCGAGCCGCCGCGTTCGCTCACCCCGCGCCCTAGCCCTTGCTCGCCTGCAGAGCCACGCCCATTCTCATCCACTCGCCAGAACCCTCCAGGCCGCCCCTGGAGCCCCACAGCGCCGCCGTCAGGTCGGCCATGGCAGCTAGCGGCTGGCCACAGCAGGCTCCTGCCATGGACGGCGTCGCCCGAGCCACTCTCGCTCGCCATCTCACCCCTGAAGCAGTGCTCGTTCATCTGCTAGCCTCCGCCGCCATCCCCATCCTCGACACGTCGCGCTGCAAGCTACAGAACGGCGGTTCGCCGTTCCTATCCACTGTCGCCGTCGACCTATCCACGACCGCCGCGGAACTGACCTAGTCACGCTATAAAAGGAGCCCCGAGCTCATCCAGACCCTCAGGAAACCTCGTACCATCCCCCTAGCGCTCCCATAACCAGCCATCGATGGAGGGAGGCCGTCTTCCTCATCTCCGGCCAGTTCGGCCGCCGCCACGCTCCGGTTCAATTCATCGCAAGCAGGACCTCCCCGTCCATCCAGTGCTCCCATCCTCTTCCCCTTGACCTTGCGGAGCCACCCCACCCCTCAGCTTCGACCGGGAACCACCGTAGCTCGAAACCCCAAATCCTCCCGAGACGCCGTCCGCCGCAGAGCTCGCTGTCGGCGACTCCCTACGTCCCCGCTAGCCTGTCGACCACCGAGAGGACCGCCTTGGAATAGCGGATCGATCCCTACACTCGAAATGCCGTGGAAAGCCATCGTTCGTCGACGGCGATCGTCGGAGCCCCGTCTCTGCTCGGCCAGTGCAGAGGGAGGCGCGGGCAACTGGTCAAACCTGACTAGTGGGCCCAAGGGACCCACTGTCAGTGACCCCGAGCCGGCCCGCGCTGGTTTAAGTGGAGGCGTAAACCCAAAAGTACATCTCCTCTGTCTCGAAAACGTATCCTTATTCGAAACATTTTCTTTTTTTGTTTTATTTAAAAACTTTGACTGGCTATAACTTTTTAAATATATGTCCAATTGATTTGATTCTTTTTCTGTTGTTTCTCAAATTTTGTCTAGTTTATTTTCATATTTATTTGAAAAAAAATTCAAACAACTTTTTTGTACTGTTTTGAAACTATATGTTAATTTGAATTTCTCTTAAATAGGATTTTGGAGAGGGAAACAACTTTCAAAAAGTGCACCCCCACTTACATACTGTTGAAGGCAAGCATTCTGAACCCTGGCATAATATTTGTTGTGTGTTGTTTGATACGGTTACAACACCATCTTGACACGAAGTATTCGTTATTTTATGTGACGATATGATTATACTCATGAGTTCCCAAATGAAGATTTCTTGCGGTTAAAATTTGATATGCTTGTGATAGTAATCACCCTCGTATGCCTTTCATGCCCACCGGAAGGATCCCGGGAAAGCCTCTGTCTTGGGTAGACACGAGCTTGTCCCTAGTTCTTCGTCGAGACAGGTGTGTCCGGTAAGGCGTGGTGAGGTATGATGAGTGGTGGTTCCGTCTGATTGGTGAGAGATATAATTCTTATGCTTATCATGCAGGAAATGCTTTAACCTCCTGAGTCGACCATAGATTGAGTCTTGTTCCAGTAACCCCCATACTTGTCTCGTACTACCACTTGTCCCTGCCATAGGCAGGGTATGGTTCAGTCAGTTGTCAACCCCTTACTAGCACACACCATATAGAGAGGCCATGGTGGAAGATACCGGCTGCATACGATAGGCATGCCACCTGGTCCGGGGGCATGGGTGTTTCGGTTGGAGCCGAAGGGGGTAGCTCCCCTAGTTTGCGCGCGTTATAAATTTTGTGATCCCATGCTAGTAGAGGTTGTAGCCTCCCCACTTAGAGTTTCGCTTAACGGGTGTCGTGGGTGATTCCAGACACCGGTAAGTTAGGCTGGTGTGTGCAGTCAGGTGTGTTTTCAATTAAAATACCATAGACGGAATTATTCCCGACGGACTAAAGGAATCTGTTACTCGTGGGTAAAGAGTACACCCTCTGCAGAGATTATATCTATTCGAATAGTGTGTCCATGGTTAAGGACTACAGTCTGGGATGGGTCAAGTGTGGGTCTTAGTGTCGGTCTTCGGAGGAAAAGATTGCTAAACCAGAACATGGATCATGTCTTGTG
This sequence comes from Triticum urartu, assembly GCF_003073215.2. Lineage (NCBI taxonomy): Eukaryota > Viridiplantae > Streptophyta > Magnoliopsida > Poales > Poaceae > Triticum > Triticum urartu. The sequence goes on from NC_053026.1 coordinate 23,738,263, forward strand.
ACTCATGATGATTATGATTACTATTATTATGGACTAACCATTTACATTATTTGAATTATTGAGTGTCCTTGGGATGGTTCTACCTCCTGGGTATTCACTGTGATTAATTCTCATATAAGCCCTTTATGTGGTGTCGCAGAGACGCCCGATTGTGGCATGCTTGTTATTCATTTACTTTATAAGCCCTTTATGTGGTGTCGCAGAGACGCCCGACTGTGGCATGCTTTTTATTCATTCACTTTATAAGCCCTTTATGTGGTGTCGCAGAGACGCCCGACTGTGGCATGCTTGTTATTCATTTACTTTATAAGCCCTTTATGTGGTGTCACACAGACGCCCGACTATGGCATGCTTGTTATATCTTTTATTTATAAGCCCTTTATGTGGTGTCGCAGAGACGCCCGACTGAGGCATGCTTTATATTATTATCCCTTCGAGGCGTCGCTTCAGACACCCGATCGGTGCATTCTATTTCTACTCTCTTATTGCAGATTTATGTTGTAAATGAATAACTCTCTTGCGTGCATCATGGATTTTCATTTTGTGACTAACTTGTGATCATGAAATATTTCAGAGCATGATTATCATATGTTATATTATACCTGTGTTCATAATGTTTGCGAGTACATTCAAAAGTACTCACTGGCTTGCCTCTAGCTATTGTCTTGGCCAGATTTCTTGCTTGGAGAGGAGCGTCGCGATGACAACCCCGGAACCTACGCAAATGGTGATAGCAGCCTCGTGAAGATAGGAGTTATCCAGGTCAGCTGTTCCTGTGGGAAATGGAGTCCCATAGACGCTGATGATCCACAAACCGCTTCCGCCATCAACCACTAGAAACCATTTGTTGTACTCATAGGCCAGAATGGTCTTGTACTACACATTTTGTATTTTGCTTGGAGTTTATATATCAAGTTGGTGTCTCATCAGCTAACAGTAATCCTGGGGCTGGTGAGCACAAGGACCATTTTCAGGAAAATTTAATATCCTGAAAACCCGGTCCTGACAATGACACCGTATATGAACTATGGTTTAGCAAGAAACCTAAGCTGTCGTTTCTTAAAGTTTGGGGTTGCGATGCTTATGCGAAAAAGTATCAGCCTGATAAGCTCAAACCCAAATTGGAGAAGTGCGTCTTCATAGGATACCCAAAAGAAACTGTTGGGTACACCTTCTATCACAGATCTGAAGGCAAGATCTTTGTTGCTAAGAGTGGATCCTTTCTAGAGAAGGAGTTTCTCTTGAAAGAAGTGAGTGGGACGAAAGTAGAACTTGATAAGGTAATTGTACCTTCTCTCGAATCGGAAAGTAGTTCATCACAGAAATCAGTTCTAGTGATTCCTACACCAATTAGTGAGGAAGCTAATGATAATGATCATGAAACTTCAAATCAAGTTACTACCGAACCTCGTAGGTCAACCAGAGTACGTTCCGCACCAGAGTGGTAAGGTAATCCTGTTCTGGAAGTCATGTTACTAGACCATGACGAACCTACGAACTATGAGGAAGCGATGATGAGCCCAGATTCCGTGAAATGGCTTAAGTCCATGAAATCTGGGATGGGATCCATGTATGAGAAGAAAGTATGGACTTTGATTGACTTGCCTGATGATCGGTGATCCATTCAGAATAAATCTTCAAGAGGAAGACGAACGCTGATAGTAGTGTTACTATCTACAAAGCTCGAATTGTCGCAAAAGGTTTTCGACAAGTTCAAGGTGTTGACTACGATGAGATTTTCTCACTCGTATCGATGCTTAAAAGTCTGTCCGAATCATGTTAGCAGTCGCCAAATTTTATGATTATGAAATTTGGCAAATGGATATCAAAACTACATTCCTTAATGGATTTATTAAAGAAGAGTTGTATATGATGCAACCAGAAGGTTTTGTCAATCATAAAGATGCTAACAAAGTGTGCAAGATCCAGCGATCCATCTATGGACTGGTGCAAACATCTCAAAGTTGGAATATACGCTTTGATGAGTCCAACAAAGCATAAAGTTTTATACAGACTTGCGGTGAAGCCTGTATTTACAAGAAAGTGAGTGGGAGCACTACAGCCTTTCTGATAAGTATATGTGAATGACATATTATTGATCAGAAATGATGTAGAATTTTCTGGAAAGCATAAAGGAGTGTTTGAAAGGAGTTTCAAGGAAAGACCTCGGTAAAGTTGCTTACATATTGAGCATCAAGACCTATAGATATAGATCAAGACGCTTGATAAGTTTTTCTTCAGTGAGTACATACCTTGACAAGATTTTGAAGTAGTTAAAAATGGAACAGTCAAAGAAGGAGTTCTTTCCTGTGTTACAAGGTGTGAAGTTGAGTAAAGACTCAAAATCTGACCATGGCAAAAAATATAAAGAGAAAGAAAAGTCATTCCCTATGCCTCAGTCATAGTTTCTATAAAGTATGCTATGTTGTGTACCAGACCTATTGTATACCTTAGCATGTTTTGTCAAGGGAGTACAATAGTGATCTAGGAGTAGATCACTGGACAAGCTTTTTGACACCGATCTAGATGACTCTAAGTCTTGATATTTCTTGGTTATGGAGGTGATAAAAGAATTCGTCGTAAAGAGTTACGTCGATGCAAGCTTTTTGACACCGATCTAGATGACTCTAAGTCTTGATCTAGATACATATTGAAAGTGGGAGCAATTAGCTAGAGTAGCTCTGTGTAGAGTATTGTAGACATAGAAATTTGGAAAATACATACGGATCTGAGTGTTGCAGACCCGTAGACTAAACTTCTCTCACAAGCAAAACATGATCACTCTTTGGGTGTTAATCACATAGCGATGTGAACTAGATTATTCACTCTAGTAAACCCTTTGGGTATTAGTCACATGAAGATGTGAACTAATCACATAAAGATATGAACTATTGGTGTGAAATCACATGACGATGTGAACTAGATTATTGACTCTAGTGCAAGTGGGAGATTGAAGGAAATATGCCCTAGAGGCAATAATAAAGTTGTTATTTATATTTCCTTATATCATGATAAATGTTTTTTATTCATGCTAGAATTGTATTAACCGGAAACTTAGTACATGTGTGAATACATAGACAAACAAAGTGTCCCTAGTAGGCCTCTACTTGACTAGCTCGTTAATCAAAGATGGTTAAGTTTCCTAGCCATGGACATGTGTTGTCATTTGATGAACGGGATCACATCATTAGAGAATGATGTGATGGACTAGACCCATCCATTAGCTTAGCACTATGATCGCTTAGTTTATTGCTATTGCTTTCTTCATGACTTATACATGTTCCCATGACTATAAGGTTATGCAACTCCTGAATACCGAAGGAACACTTAGTGTGCTATGAAACGTCACAATGTAACTGGGTGATTATAAAGATGCTCTATAGGTGTCTCCGATGGTGTTTGTTGAGTTGGCATAGGTCGATATTAGGATTTGTCACTCCGATTATCGGAGAGATATCTCTGGGCCCTCTCGGTAATGCACATCACTATGAGCCTTGCAAGCAATGTGACTAATGAGTTGGTTATGGGATGATGCATTACAGAACGAGTAAAGAGACTTGCCGGTGACGGGATTGAACTAGGTATGATGATACCGATGATCGAATCTCGGGCAAGTAACATACCGGTGACAAAGGGAACAACGTATGTTGTTATGCGATTTGACCGATAAAGATCTTCGTAGAATATGTAGGAACTAATATGAGCATCTAGGTTCTGCTATTGGGTATTCACCGGAGATGTGTCTCGGTCATGTCTACATAGTTCTCGAACCCGTAGGGTCCGCACGCTTAATGTTCGATGGCGATTTGTATTATGAGTTATGTGATTTGATGCACCAAAGGTTGTTCGGAGTCCCAGATGAGATCATGGACATGACGAGGAGTCTCGAAATGGTTGAGACGTAAAGATCGATATATTGGAAGGCTATACTCGGACATCGGAAAGGTTCCGAGTGATTCGGGTATTTTTTTGAAGTACCGGAGAGTTACGGGAATTCGCCGGGGGAAGTAGTGGGCCTTAATGGGCCATACAGGAAAGGAGAGAAGGGCCTCAAGGGGTGGCCATGCCCCCCCATGGCAAGTCTGAATTGGACTAGGGAGGGGGCGGAGCCCCCCTCTCTTTCCTTGTCCCTCTCCTACTCCTTGCCTCTCTCCCCTCTTGGAAAAGGAAGGGGACTCCAACTAGGATTGCGAATCCTAGTTGGACTCCCCCTATAGTCGCGCCCCTCCTAGGCCGGCCTCCTCTTCCCCCCGCCCCTCCTATATATACGTGGGCAAGGGGGCACCCCAAAGGCACTCCAAGATTTGTCTTAGCCATGTGCGGTGCCCTCCTCCACAGTTTTCCACCTCGGTCATATTGACGTAGTGCTTAGGCAAAGCCCTGCGTCGGTAACTTCATCATCACCGTCACCACGCCGTCATGCTGACGGAACTCTCCCTCGGCCTCAACTGGATCAAGAGTTAGAGGGATGTCACCGAGCTAAACATGTGCAGATCGCGGAGGTGCCGGGCGTTCGGTACTTGGATCGGTTGGATCGCGAATATATTTGACTACATCAACCGCGTTACAAAACGCTTCTGCTTTCGATCTACGAGGGAACGTGGACTCACTCTCCCCGCTCGTTGCTATGCATCTCCTAGATAGATCTTGCGTGATCGTAGGTAAATTTTTGAAATACTGTGTTCCCCAACAGGAAGATGGAAGTAGAGGTCCGCTAGGAGATGTGCGTGATGGAACCTACTGAGGGAGATCATTGAAGTGGACATCCATGGTGGCCTCCTTCTGAGCGTTGACACGTGAACTCAACCGTTGGTGTGAAACCGACGTGTGAAGATTCCCCACAAGTCGCGTTGTGCTCTTAGGGTGGTGGCTGTTGGGTTGATCCATCTGTGCTCGTCCAATTGTTCGTCGCAGAACTCGCCCAATGATGGAAATAATGCATCGATAGGAAGATGATGGAAGGAGGGAGATTAATCAGGTGAAGGTTGCACGGGTGAGAACTCTTACTGCAACTGCCTCTCCACGGGTACCGCGCGTCTACTCCTCCTGCCAGTGCCGCCCTCCTCATCATGCCTCTTCCACCTACAAGCGTCACCCATTAGAGGCAGTGGGGTGGGATACGACTTGGCTGCTCCACTCACATGGATTGGAATCTACCATGGGTTCCTCTTCTGACATGGCTCAATACATGACCATAGGATCCAGGGAGGTGACCAGACCACAGCCCCGGCGGCAGCCTATCCCTACCCCAAGATACGTCACCCAAGGGCGGCAACCTCCCTCCCGGTAATCACATCCCCAGAGCTGTGTCGGTGGTCCAAGGCTCCTGTACTGGCACCCACTCTCTTTCCACACTTGATGTCTAAGAATGATGCATGGTGGCGACCAGATCGACCATGAGGTGCGCTCCTTGGGCACCTCATGTGATGACGCACGGCGGTGATTATAAGTGTGGGGAGGTGGGAGCTGATGGGTTTTTTCATAGGGGGATCAAGGTGAGGGGAGTTGGATGTAGCACGTACGATCCTTAACTTCCCTCTAATAGTAATGATATGGTTGAAAATACTTTCTACTATTAATTATCATCATCGTTAATTAAGTGTCTGACTAATTATTTAATTGCATTAGTGGCTTGATTTCATAATTGATTTGGCGTGAAAAATTCACTACTTCAATGGACTTAATTAATTGCATGCATAATTGATTGTCTGGCTAATTAATTCCATTAAAGGCTTGATTCCAAAATTGATTCACTACTTGGTTTCAAATTGTTTTGCATTAATGATTGGATACCAACGAAACGACGTATATACTCCCCCTTTGTTTTCTTGCTTTCATTTTTGCATTAGACAAGGAAGATGAGTTTATTTGTCCATGTGGAAAGGTGGGAGCCCGTAAGAAAAGGAACTACATTCGGCGACTAATGGATGAAAACGGTGGATGGCAGGAGGATAATGAGTTGATGAAAAATCTTATAGATAATTATTTTCAGAATCTTTTTACTTCAGAGGTTGATGTACTGAATATGGATGTGATTAATAAAGTGACACCGCGTGTTACTCCCTACATGAATGAAGCATTACTGGCATCGTATACCGAAGAAGAAGTTAAGCGTGCCCTATGTAGCATAGGAAACTTGAAAGCGCGGGTCCTAATGGCTTACACACGATCTTTTATAAAAAAAATTGGCATCTAGTGGGAGATGATCTAGTGAAAGAAGTATTGGAGGCGGTGAATACTAGAATCATTCCTGAAGGCTGGAATACCACTACTATTGTCCTAATTCCAAAGGTTGATGTTCGAGAGAAGGTATCCCAGTTTAGACCTATAAGTCTATGCAACATTGTTTATAAGGTGATATCAAAGATGCTCGCAACAGGACTAAAAGTTTTCCTCCCTGACATTATTAGTGAGACACAAAGTGCATCCGTACCTGGTGGGATCATAACAGATAACGTGATTGTTCCATATGAATGTCTCCATACAATGAAGAAGAAGGAGGAGGAGGAGGAGGAGGTAGGGAATTGTGCAGTAAAACTTGATATGCACAAGGCCTACAACAGGGCTGAATGGGTTTTTCTAAAGGCGATACTTGGCAGATTGGGCTTTGAGGAGAGATGGATTGATCTTATTATGGCATGTGTGACTTCAGTGGAGTACAAAGTACGGTTCAACTCAATTGAGACTGTCATTTCATACCATGAGAGGCTTGAGACAAAGGGACCCCCTGTCTCCCTACCTCTTTCTCTTATGTGCAGAAGGGCTCTCAAACTTAATTGCCTTTGAGGAAGCAGCGAGTAACCTCAAGGGTGTCCAGGTGTGTCGTGATTCTCCTACCATATCCCACTTACTCTTTGCTGATGACTCGTTGGTCCTTATGAGAGCAGATACAGAGAATGCGAACACATTAAAGAGGATATTGGATGATTACTGTTCGGCCTCTGGACAGATGGTGAGTGTAGCAAAATCATCGATTTACTTCAGCTCCAATACAAATGTTGACAATAAAGTGGAGGTGTGCCAGATTTTGGACATTATGACTGAATCTCTTTCTGATAAGTACTTGGGCCTTCCCTCCATGATTGGGGTAGACCGTGTTGATTGTTTCAAGCATATTATAGAGAGGATCCAGAAGATGATAAATGGGTGGAAGGAAAGAACGCTATCTTATGGTGGTAAGGAAGCATTGGTCAAAGCGGTGGCCTAAGCCATCCCTATGTATGCGATGAGTGTGTTTAAATTCCCAAAGAAAATTTGTAATGGGATCACTGACGCCATTCGCATTATTGGTGGGATGACAGGGAGAACCAACGGAAAATGCATTGGTTTGCTTGGTGGAAAATGTGCATTTCGAAGGAGAGAGGAGGGATGGGTTTCCATGATATACACAATTTTAATTTGGCGCTTCTAGCCAAGCAATGTTGGAGATTCATTGAGTACCATGACTCGCTATGTGCAAGGGTCCTGCGAGCAAAGTATTACCCTAGTGGCGAATTACTCAACTGTAGTTTGAAGAAAGGTTTGTCTGGCAGAGTATTTGGGCAGGACCTCAGAGTTTCAAGAAAGGAAGTATTTGGAGGGTTGGAAATGGTGTTAAGATAAATATATGGGAGGATTACTGGGTGTCGAACAACTCCTCCAGGAAAATTATCACTCCACATGGAAATAGAGTGCTAACCCGGGTTAATGAGCTCATTGATCCAGTATCCAGAGAGTGGGATGAGAACCTCATCAGAGATAATTTTTGCTCTATTGATGCTGACCGTATAATGCAAATTCCATTGCATCATGATGATACTGAAGATTATGTGGCATCGCACTTGACGAAGACAGGAGTTTTCAGCGTTCGTTCTACCTATTATAAACAATGGGAAGATTTGTATGGAAGTACTGATCCGAGCCCTCTCTCGAGTGCTTCTGCGCCACATCTAGTATGGAAGAAATTGTGGAGCCTCAAAGTGCCAAACAAAGTGAAAATCTTCATTTGGCGGTCTATACATAATGATATTCCTTGTTTTGGTGTGCTCGCTGATCAGCACATATCTACTATGGCACAGTGCCCGGTCTGCAAACAGCACGCGGAGGACGTGGCACATGCACTTTTCGGATAAATGCGGGCCGGCGAAATCTGGTCTCTACTTGGTTTATAGGAAGTACTAGCATCGGCTGGACCACCAGGGAAGTCGGGAGCTGAGATTCTAGAGTTCCTGTTGTGTGATAAGTCGAGCCAGATAAACTACTCGGACGTGATTGAGATGCCAAAGATGATCGCAGTGACTAGCTGGCATATTTGGTGGCAAATAAGGCAGATAGAAAAGGGAGAGGATGTTTAGAATATGGAAAGATCAAGCCAAGCCATACTAGCTACGACCCTTATCTTTGTTCGAGCAGCAATGACGAAGTCTTCCCCGCCAAGAACTAACAGATGGGCCAGTACATTGAACGGACAACTAGTCTTGAATACAGATGCATCTTTTTTAGAGGATCACACAGGTTCATGCGGTGTTGTAATAAGAGACCACTTGGGCTTTTTCATTGCGGCATCCACAGCAAAATTAGACCATGTGGCTGATGTTGAATCGGCTGAGGCAGATGCGCTCTTGGAGGGACTAAAGCTAGCCCGCTCTATTGGGGCACATACCCTCGTTGCTCGGGCGGATAACATGACAGTGGTGGAGGCAATGGCAAATAATTCTAGACAATCAATGGTGGTAGGACCCATACTTGATGAATGTCATTTTCTATGTTTAGAATTTGGGAAGGTCTTTTTTCAGCATTGTAATAGAGAATCCAATATGTTTGCTCATAGGCTAGCTGAACGAGGGCGGGATGATCCACCAATTTTGTGGTTGGACGCCCCCCTAGTTTTATTTCGGTTTTACTTGCAGATGATGTAAGCATTGGTTGAAGTTAATAAAGCTAGCTGGAAGGCCTTTCCCTCAAAAAAGGTGGGAGCTGATTGGTTGTTTTGTAGGGGATCAAGGGGAGGAGAGTTGCATGTACCACGTATAACCCCCAACTCCCCTTTAATATTGGAAATCGTACTGAACAAACTTACTACTATTAATATCTTCATCCTTAATTAAGTACCTGGCTAATTAATTAATTCCATTAATGACTCAATTCCATAATTGATTTGGAACGAAAAAATGTTTATTTAAATGGACTTAACTAATTGCACATGTGATTAATTGTTTGGCTAATTAAATGCATTAATGGCTTGTTTTTCAATATGTTTTGGTGCTTGGTCTCCAAATTGTTGATACATTAATGACTGGGTAACAACGAAACAATGTATGAACTCTCACTTTGTTTCTTTTTCTTTTTCCTGAGGTGAGGGAGGTTATTTTTTGTGCATGTGGGGAGGTGGGAGTTGATAGTTTTTTCATAGGAGGATCAAGGGAAGAATAGTTGGATGTACCACGTACAATACCTAAATCCACTTTAATAGTAGAGATAGAGTTGAAAAAACTTCATACTATTAATTATTCGCGTCCCTAATTAAGTGACTGACTAAATAATTAATTGCATTAATACTTTTATTTCATTATTGATTTGACGTGAAATAAATCCATACATAAATGCAATTAATTAAGTCCATGCACAAATAACTATTTGTCCGGCTAATTAGTTGCATTAATGGTTTGATTTCCAAATTCATTTGGTATTTCGTTTTTATCTTCTCTTTGCATTAATGAATGAGTACCAAGCAAACTAAATGCAAACTCTCCCTTTAGGAGTAGAGCATTAACAACTTGATTTCATAATTAATTAGGTGTGAAAACCCCTATTTACATAGACTTCCTTAATTTCACACGTAATTAATTGTTTGGCTAATTAGTTGCATTAAAGGCTTGGTTTGCAAATTGATTGAGTACTAGGTCTGCAAATTGTTTTTGCATTATTAGCTGGCGACCAACGAGACGATGTCTGAACTCCCTTTTTTTATTTTTGCGTGAGGTTGGTTTTTTTTCTGCATGTGGGGAGGTGAGAGTTGATGGCTTTTTTCATAGGGGGTTCAAGGAAAGTAGAGTTGGATGTACCACGTACAATCCTCAGCTCTCCTTTTATAATACAGATACTGTTGAAGAAAATTTTACTATTAATATCTCCTTCCCTAATTAAGTGTGTGAAAAATTAATTAATTATATTAATTGTTCAATTTATTATTGATTTGGCGCGAAATAAAACCATACTAAAATGAAATTAATTTATTGCATGCATACATAATTAATTATCTGATAACTAAATGCATTAATGATTTGATTTCCAAATTGATTAGGCACTTGGTTTCTATTTTTTCCTGTCCATTAATGATTGAGTACAAAAATTGACCGCTTTAAGAGTAGACATAATTAATTTGGCGTGAAAAAAATTCTCTATTTAAACAGACTTAATAACTACACACGTAATTGAATGTCCGCTTATTTAATTGCATTAATGGCTTGGTTTCCCCATTGATTTGGTACTGGGTTTCCAATTGTTTTTGCACTTTTGACTTTGTATCAACAAGATGACGTAGGAATTGCATTTTTTTTCTTTTCTTTTTTCATGACGCGAGGGAGGTTGGTTTTTGTATGAGTGTGGAGAGGTGAGAGTTGATGGTTTTTTCAATAGAGGGTAAAGGGAAGTAAAGTTGGATGTACCATGTACAATTCCCAACTCTCCTTTTATAGTAGAGATACAATTCAAGAAACTTTTTACTATTAATTATTTGCATCCCAAATTAAGTGCCTAATTAATTAATTATTTTAATTATTTGATTTCATTATTCATTTGGCACGAAATAAGTCCTACTTAAATGAAATTAATTCATTGCATGTGCACGTAATTCATTATCTCGTAGCATTAATGATTAGATTTCCAAATGGATTGGGTGCTTGGTCTGTAATTTTTCTTTGCATTAATAATTGGGAGCCAACCAAACGACACACGGACTCCCCCATTAGGAGTAGAGATAATTAATTTGGTGATAAAAATCCCTATTTAAACGTACTTTACTAATTACATGCGTAATTAATTGTCTCGCTAATTACTTCAATTAATGGTTTTGTTTCCAAATAGATGATGAATGAATTCCCCTATTTTTTTCTTTTCTTTTTGCATGAGGAGAGGGAGTTTGATTTTTTTATGCATGTGAGGAGGTTGGAGTTGATGGTTTTCTTGATGGAGGGATCAAGAGAAGTAGAGTTGGATGTACCACATACAATACCAAATTACCATTTTATAGTAGAGAGACAGTTGTAGATTTTTTACTATTAATTATCAACATTGCTAATTAAGTGTCTCACTAATTAATTAATTACATTAATTATTCAATTTCATTATTGATGTGGCATGAAATAAATCCGTACTTAAATGAAATTAATTCACTATATGCACATTTAATTAATTATCTGGTAATTAGTTGCAATAATGATTTGATTTCCAAATTGATTAGGTGCTTGGCTTCTAATATTTCTTTACATTAATGATTAAGTACCAACGAAACGACGTACGAAATCCCCTTTAGGAGTAGAAATTACATGCATAATTAATTGTCTGACTAACTAATTGCATTAATTGCTTTGTTTCCAAATTGGTTCAGTACTTGATTTCCAAATTGTTTTTGCATTATTGACTAGGTACCAACGAGCCGACGTACGAACTCATCTTTTGCGTGAGGTTGGTTTTTCTTGTGCGCATTGGGAGGTGAGAGTTGATGACTTTTTTCATAGGGGGTTCAAGGGGAGTAGAGTTGGATGTACCAAGTAAAATCCCAAACTCCCCTATTATAGTGGAGATACTATTAAGTAAACCTTTATGATTAATTATCAGCATCCCTAATTAAGTGTTTGACTAATTTTTATATTATATTAATTGTTAAACTTATTGATTTGGAATCTTTTGGGTTTCATCTCCATAATCAATAAGTTTAACAATTAATATAATTTAAAAATTAGTCAAACACTTAATTAGGGATGCTGATTATAATTAATCGTAAAGGTTTACTTAATAGTTAAACTGTTCGAACAAGTGATGTCGACACTGATGACTTCCCGATTAAGATAGGACTGTATCAGGGGTCAGCTTTGAGCCCTTATCTTTTTCCATTGGTGATGGATGAGGTCACAAGGGATATACAAGGAGATATCCCATGGTGTATGCTCTTTGCGAATGATGTGGTGCTAGTTGACGATAGTCGAACGGGGGTAAATAGGAAGTTAGAGTTATGGAGACAAACCTTGGAATCGAAAGGGTTTAGGCTTAGTAGAACTAAAACCGAGTACATGATGTGCGGTTTCAGTACTACTAGGTGTGAGGAGGAGGAGGTTAGCCTTCATGGCCAGGTGGTACCTCGGAAGGACACCTTTCGGTATTTGGGGTCAATGTTGCAGGAGGATGGGGGTATTGATGAAGATGTGAACCATCGAATCAAAGCTGGATGGATGAAGTGGTGCCAAGCTTCTGGCATTCTCTATGACAAGAGAGTGCCACAAAAGCTAAAAGGCAAGTTCTACAGGACGGTGGTTCGACCCGCGATGTTGTATGGCGCTGAGTGTTGGCCGACTAAAAGGCGACATGTTCAACAGTTAGGTGTGGCGGAGATGCGTATGTTGAGATGGATGTGTGGCCACACGAGGAAGGATCGAGTCCGGAATGATGATATACGAGATAGAGTTGGGGTAGCACCAATTGAGGAGAAGCTTATCCAACATCGTCTGAGATGGTTTGGGCATATTCAGCGCAGGCCTCCAGAAGCTCCAGTGCATAGCGGACGGCTAAAGCGTGCGGAGAATGTCAAGAGAGGGCGGGGTAGACCGAATTTGACATGGGAGGAGTCCGTTAAGAGAGACCTGAAGGATTGGAGTATCACCAAAGAGCTAGCTACTGACAAGGGTGCGTGGAAGCTTGCTATCCATGTGCCAGAGCCATGAGTTGGTTACGAGATCTTATGGGTTTCACCTCTAGCCTACCCCAACTTGTTTGGGACTAAAGGCTTTGTTGTTGTTGTTAAACTTATTGATTTGGCACGAAATAAATCCCTACTTAAATGAAATTAATTCATTGCATGCACATGTAATTAATTATCTACTAATTAAACGCATTAATGATTTTATTTCCAAATTGATTGGGTGCTCAATTTCTATTTTTTTTTCTTTCTTTTAATGATTGAGTACCAAAAAACAATGTACTGACTCCCGCTTTTAGAGTACAGATAATTAATTTGGTGTGAAAAATAGCTATTTTAAATGGTCCTAATTAATTACACGCGTAATTAATTGTCTGGTATTTAATTGCATTAATGGTATGGTCTCGACATTGATTTGGTACTGGGTTCCAAATTGTTTTTGCACTTTTGACTGTGTACCAACGAGATGACGTATGAACTCCATTTTATTATTTTCTTTGTGTGTGAGGCGATGGAGGTTGTTTTTTTATGCGTCTAGGGAGCTAAGAGTTGATGGTTTTTTTCAATACAGGGATCAAGGGAAGTAAAGTTGAATGTATCACATAGAATTCTCAACTCCCCTATTATAGTTGAGATACAGTTAATAAATTTTTTACTATTAATTATCAGCATCCCTAATTAAGTGACTGACTAATTAATTAATTATATTAATTGTTCAATTTCATTATTGATTTGGCACGAAAAAAAACCATACTAAAATGAAATTAATTAATTGCATGCATACATAATTAATTATCTGATAATTAAATGCATTAATGATTTGATTTTCAAATTGATTGGGCGCTTGGTTTCTATTTTTTCCTTTCCATTAATGATTGAGTACAAAAAAATGAACGCTTTAAGAGTAGAGATAATTAATTTGGCATGAAAAAAAATTCTTTGTTTAAACGGACTTAATTAACTACACGCGTAATTCAATGTCCGCTTATTTAATTGCATTAATGGCTTGGTTTCCACATTGATTTGGTACTGGGTTTCCAATTGTTTTTGCACTTTTGAGTGTGTATCAACGAGATGACGTAGGAATTGCATTTTTATTCTTTTATTTTTTCGTGAGGCGAGGGAGGTTGGTTTTTGGATGAGTGTGGAGAGGTGAGAGCTGATGGTTTTTTTCAATAGAGGATAAAGGGAAGTATAGTTGGATGTACCACGTTTAATTCCCAACTCTCCTTTTATAGTAGAGATACAATTCAAGAAACTTTTTACTATTAATTATCTGCATCCCAAATTAACTTCCTAATTAATTAATTTATTTATTATATTAATTATTCGATTTCATTATTCATTTGGCACGAAATAAGTCCCTACTTAAATGAAATTAATTCATAGCATGTGCACGTAATTCATTATCTGGCAGCATTAATGATTCGATTTCCAAATGGATTGGGAGCTTGGTCTATAATTTTTCTTTGCATTAATAATTGGGTGCCAACCAAACGACATACGGACTCCCCCTTTAGGAGTAGAGATAATTAATTTGGTGATAAAAATCCCTATTTAAATGTACTTAACTAATTAAAGGCGTAATTAATTGTCTCGCTAATTACTTCAATTAATGGTTTTGTTTCCAACTAGATGATGAATAAATTCCCCTATTTTTTTCTTTTCTTTTTGCGTGAGGAGAGGGAGGTTGATTTTTTTATGCGTGTGAGGAGGTTAGAGTTGATGGTTTTCTTGATAGAGGGACCAAGAGAAGTAGAGTTGGATGTACCACATACAATACCAAATTACCGTTTTATAGTAGAGATACAATTGCAGATTCTTTACTATTAATTATCGGCATCGCAAACTAAGTTTATCACTAATTAATTAATTACATTAATTATTCAATTTCATTATTGATTTGGCATGAAATAAATCCGTACTTAAATGAAATTAATTCACTACATGCACATTTAATTAATTATCTGGTAATTAGTTGCAATAATGATTTGATTTCCAAATTGATTAGGTGCTTGGTTTCTAATATTTCTTTACATTAATGATTAAGTACCAACGAAACGACGTACGAAATCCTCTTTAGGAGTAGAAATTGCATGCGTAATTAATTGTCTAACTAACTAATTGTATTAATGGCTCGGTTTCCAAATTGATTCATTACTTGATTTCCAAATTGTTTTTGCATTATTGACTGGGTACCAACGAGCCGACGTACGAACTCATTTTTTTGCGTGAGGTTGGTTTTTCTTGTGCGCGTTGGGAGGTGAGAGTTGATGACTTTTTTCATAGGGGGTTCAAGGGGAGTAGGGTTGGATGTACCAAGTAGAATCCCAAACTCCCCTATTATAGTGGAGATCCTATTAAGTAAACCTTTACGGTTAATTATCAGCATCCCTAATTAAGTGTTTGACTAATTTTTAATTATATTAATTGTTAAACTTATTGATTTGGCATGAAATAAATCCCTACTTAAATGAAATTAATTCATTGCATGCATATGTAATTAATTATCTACTAATTAAATGCATTAATGATTTGATTTCCAAATTGATTGGGTGCTTAGTTTCTTATTTGTTTCTTTTAATGATTGAGTACCAAAAAACGATGTACTGACTCCCGCTTTTACAGTACAGATAATTAATTTGGTGTGAAAAATACCTATTGAAATGGACCTAATTAATTACATGCATAATTAATTGTCTGGTTATTTAATTGCATTAATGGCCTGGTCTCGACATTGATTTGGTACTGGGTTCCAAATTGTTTTTGCACTTTTGATTGTGTACCAACAAGATGACGTATGAACTCCATTTTTTCTTTTATTTTTGCGTGAGGCGATGGAGGTTGTTTTTTTATTCATGTGGGGAGCTAAGAGTTGATGGTTTTTTTAATAGGGGATCAAGGGAAGTAAAGTTGGATGTATCACATAGAATTCTCAACTCCCCTACTACCTCTCTCTCAGTTCATAAGGCGTGCGCGTACCCCTAGGTCATCAATTTGACCAACCTAATGCAAGTCATCTATTACAAAAAATATACCAATATAAACTTCAGATATTCTATTTTCAAACGGTACATTTTTGTGTTATAAAGTTTATATTAGGGTGATAAAATTGACAACCTAGATATACACGCGGGACTTGTAAATTAAAACGGAGGGAGTATTATAGTTGAGATACAGTTAATAAATTTTTTACTATTAATTATGTGCATCCCTAATTAAGTGCCTAACTAATTAAATAATTAATAATTATTTGATATCATTATTCATTTGGCGCGAAATAAATCCCTACATAAATGAAATTAATTCAATGCATGCGCGCGTAATTCATTTTCTGGTAATTAGTTGCATTAATGATTTGCTTTCCAAATGGTTTGGGTGCTTGGTTTGTAATTTTTCTTTGCATTAATAATTGAGTGCCAATGAAACGACGTACAGACTCCCCCTTTAGGAGTTGAGATAATTAATTTGGTGTTAAAAATCCTTATCTAAACGGATTTAACTAATTACATGTGTAATTAATTATCTCACCAATTAATTCAATTAATGGCTTCGTGTCGATGTACAAAAGTAGGGGCTCTCCTTTTGCACCCCTATACTTGTGCACAGGCAGTCAGAGCCGCGCCCACGGCCACACTAAGCAGGGCATAGGAGGGAAGCCGGAGCACAGGACGACGAAAGCAACGCCAAGACCAGAGGTGCAAAGAGAGCAAGAGGGCGAGATGGACTCCCCCCGGCAAGACCCTTGCCGGGGTGGCTTCCGCAGCCACGGCAAGATCCTTGCCGGGGCAACTTGCCTGACGCCGGCAGAGCGCGCCACCCTTGAGCCCAAGGGGTTCCAACACCATCAACCATATTGGAACCAAGGCTCGGGAGGCACCTCCGTGGTGGCATGCAGATCTTTGTAGAGATCAGAGATACACAAGGTCAGATGGGAACCAGAAGGCGACGATCCTTGGCGAGATCCTTGCCAAGGAAATCCACGAGACCCTCGGCAAGATCCTTACCGGGGACGACCGCGGTGCCGCAGCGAGACCCTTGACGGGCCCTCAGCAAGACCCTCGCCGAGGACATCTGCGGGGCCGCAGCCAAGCCCGCATCTGCCAAGACTCCACCGCCGCTCCCATACAGCTGCCAGCTCGATCAGCTGGGCAGGCATCTGCGTGGCAGCGCGCAGCCTCTACACCAACTCAGCAAGCACCTGCGTGGTGCAGATCTTCGTGAAGGCTCCACCACCGTGCCAGCCCAGCAGCCAGCCAACATGGCGCTACAACGCCTCGTCATCTTGGATGCACGTCGGAGCCAGGCGAGGCGACGACAGCTGGGATGAGCTTCTTTTCTCCCCAATAAAGCAAGAGGGGCACGTTGGTAGCGCATTAAATGCATTTGTCCGATGATGCCAAGAGATAGACTCAACACTTGTACACCTTTCCACCTCCTGTGTGCCACTGTGGCAACCCTTTTTTGTCTATAAAAGGAGGCCCGAGGCGTACTGGAGGGGGATTCGGATCTTTTGGACTAGGGAGCCACTGCAGCTAGATCAAGAACACAAGAACACCCAAATATACATCAAAGCAGGACTAGGGTTTTACGCGTCTCCGCGGCCCAAACCTAGGTAAACGATTTGTGTGCTGACCGCCAGACCCGCACTTTGCACAACCCCGCACCCGCCAACCGTAGAAGGGATCCCAGTGACCCCATAGGTGAATTTTCCAACCGACACTTTGTTTCCATATTGATTCAGTACTTGGTTACCAAATTTTCCTTGCATTATTTACTGGGTACCAACGAGATAACATATGAACTCCCGTATTTTTTCTTTTCTTTTTGCGTGAGGTGAGGGAGGTTGGATTTTTTATGCTTGTGGGGACGTTAGAGCTCATGGTCTTTTTCATAGAGGGATCAAGGGAAGTAGAGTTGGATGTACCATGTACAATCCCGAATTCCCTTTTTATAGTAGAGATACAGTTGCAACCATGTTTTACTATTAATTATATAGATCCCTAATTAAGTGTCTAACTAATTAATTAATTAGTTACATTAATTGTTTGATTTCATTATTGATTTGGCGCGAAATAAATCCCTACTCAAATGAAAATAATTCACTGCGTGCACATGTAACTAATTATCTAGTAACTAATTGCAATAATGATTTGATTTCCAAATTGGTGGGTGTCTTTTTTCTAATATTTCCTTTTATTAATGATTGAGTACCAACGAGACGACGTATGAACCCCCTTTAGCTGTAGAGATTGCATGTGTGATTAATTTTTAACTAATTAGTTGTATTAATGGCTTGGTTTCCAAATTGATTTAGTACTGCTTTCTAAATTGTTTTTCGCATTAGTATCTGGGTACCAGAGAGGACGTATGAAACTCCCCATTTTTTTTATTTTTTGGCATGAGGTTGGTTTTATTGTGTGTGTGGGAGGTGAGAGTTGATGGTTTTTTCATAGAGGGTTCAAGGGATGTCGAGTTGGATGTACCACATATAATTCCCAACTCCCCTTTTATAGTAGAGATACTCTTTAACAAACTTTTATTGTTAATTATCTTCATCCCTAATTAAGTGTCTGACTAATTAATTAATTATATTAATTGTTCGATTTCATTATTGATTTGGCACTAAATAAATCCCTATTAACTGACAATAATTCATTGCATGCACACATAATTAATTATCTGGTAATTAAATGCATTGATGATTTGATTTCTAAATTGATTGGGTGTTCGGTTTATAATTTCTTCTTTCCATTAATGATTGAGTACTAACGAAATGACGTACTGACTCCCACTTTAAGAGTAGAGATAATTAATTTGGTGTAAATCACAATTTAAATGGATTTAATTAATTTCATGCGTAATTAATTGTCCGGCTATTTAATTGCATTAATGCCTTGGTTTCCACATTGATTTGGTACCGGGTTTCCAAATTGTTTTTGCACTTTTGACTGTGTACCAATGAGATGACGTATGAACTCCCTTCTTTTTTTCTTATTGTGGGAGGCGAGGGAGGTTGGTCTTTTATGCGTGTGGGGAGGTGAGATTTGATGATTTTCTTTCATAGGGGGATCAAGGGAAGTAAAGTTGGATGTACCACGTACAATCCCTAACTCCCTTTTATAGTAGAGACAGAGTTCAAGAAACTTTTTACTATTAATTATCTACATCCCTAATTAAGTGCATAACTAATAAATTAATTATTTTAATTATTTTATTTCATTCTTCATTTGGCGTGAAAAAATTCCTACTTAAATGAAATTAATTCATTACATGCGCACGTAATTCATTATCTGCTAATTAATTGCATTAATGATTTGCTTTCCAAATGGATTGGGTGCTTCCTTTGTAATTTTTCTTTGTATTAATAATTGAGTGCCAACGAAACGACTCCCCTCTAGAAGTAGAGATAATTAATTTGGTGTGAAAAATCCCTATTTAAATGGACATAATTAATTGCATATGCAATTAATTATTTCGTTGGTTAATTGAATTAATGGCTTTGTTTCAAAATTGATTCGGTATTTGGTTTCCAAATTGTTTTTGCATTATTGATTGGTTACCAACGAGATGATGTATGAACTCCCCTATTTTTTCTTTTCCTTTTGCGTGAGGCGAGAGGGGTTGGTTTTTTATGCGTGTGGGGAGATGAGAGTTGATGGGTTTTGTTCATCCGGGGGTCAGGGGAAGTACAGTTGGATGTATCACATACAATCCCAAACTCCCCTCCTATAGTAGAGATAGTGTTAAAGAAACTTTCACTATTAATTATCTACATTCCTAATTAAGTGTCTGACTAATTAGTTAATTATATTAATTGTTAGATTTCATTATTGATTTGGCGCATAATAAATCCCTATTAACTGAAAATGATTCAATGCATGCACATGTAATTCATTATCTGGTAATTAAATGCATTAATGATTTGATTTCTAAATTAATTGGGTGCTCAGTTTCTATTTTTTCCTTTCCATTAATGATTGAGTACAAACGAAGCAACGTACTGACTCCCGTTTCAAGATTAGAGATATTTAATTTGGTGTGAAAAAATCCCTATTAAATAGATTTAATTAATTTCATGCATAATTAGTTATCTGCCTATTTTATTGCATTAATGCCTTGGTTTCCACATTGATTTGGTATTGGGTATCCAAATTGTTTTTGCACTTTCGAATGTGTACCATTGAGAGATGTATGAAATCCCTTCTTTCTTTTCTTGTTGCGTGAGGCGACGAAGGTTGGTTTTTTATGCATGTGGGCAGGTGAGAGTTGATGGTTTTTTAATAGGGTGATCAAGGGAAGTAGAGTTGGATTTACCATGTACAATCCCCAACTCCCCTTTTATAGTAGATATAGAGTTCAAGAAACTTTTTACTATTAATTATCTACATCCCTAATTAAGTGCCTAAGTAATTAATTGATTATATTAATTATTCAATTTCATTATTTATTTCGGGGGAAATAGATCCCAACTTAAATGAAAATAATTCATTACATGCGCACGTAATTCATTATGTGCTAAGTAATAACATTAATGATTTGATTTCCAAATGGATTGGGTGCTTCGTTTGTATTTTTCTTTGCATTAATAATTGAGTGTCAACTAAACAAAGTACAGACTCCCCCTTTACTAGTAGAAGTAATTAATTTGGTGCGAAAAAATACCTATTTAAATGGAATTAATTAATTGCATGCGTAAGTAATTGTCTCGCTAATTAATTGAATTAATGGCTTCGTTTCCAAATTGATTTGGTACTTTGTTTCCTAATTGTTTTGGCATTATTGACTGGGTACCAATGAGATGACGTATGAAATCCTGTATTTTTTTCTTTTCCTTTTGCATGAGGCGAGAGAGGTTTGTTTTTATGCATGTGGGGGTGAGAGTTGATGGGTTTTTTCATAGGGGGGTCAAGGGAAGTGGAGTTGGATGTACCACATACATTCTCCAATTCCCCCTTTTATAGTAGAGATATAGTTGAAGATTTTTTTTATTATTAATTATCTGCATCCCTAATTAAGTGTCTGACTAATTAATTAATTACCTTAACTGTTCGATTTCATTATTGATTTGGCATGAACTAAATGCCTACTTAAATTAAATTAATTCACCGCATGCATATGTAATTAATAATCTGGTAATTAGTTGCATTAATGACTTGATTTCCAAATTGATTGGGTGCTTGGTTTCTAATATCTCTTTATATTAATGATTGAGTACAAACAAAACGATGTACGGACTCCATTTAGGAGTAGATATAATTATTTTGGTGTGGAAAATATCTATTTAAACGAACTTAATTAATTCCACCCTAATTAGTTGCCTAGCTACTTAATTGCATTAATTGCTTCATTTCCAAATTGATTCAGTAGTTGATCTCCAAATTGTTTTTGCATTATTGACTAGGTACTAATGAGACGACGCATGAACTCCCCTTTTGCATGTGGGGAGGTGAGAGTTGATGTTTTTCTTTCATACGGGGATCAAGGGAAGTAGAAGAATTGGATGTAGCACATACAATTCCCATCTCCCCTTTTATAGTAAAGATAAAGTTGACGGAATGTTTTACTATTAATTATCTACATGCCTAATTAAGTGCCTAACTGATTAATTAATTAGTATATTAATTGTTCCATTTTTTCATTACTGATTGAGCCAATGATCTGGTAATTAATTGCATTAATTATTTGATTTCCAAATTGATGGGTGCTTGGTTTCTATTTTTTGCATTACTGATTGAGCCAATGAAACGACATACAGACTCCTCCTTTAGGAGTACAGATATGTTATGCATATACATGGTTGTTAAGTTTAATACTGCACCAAGACTACTTGTGACGCTAAGCTTGGAGAAAGAACGTTGTTATTTTCTTGGTGAGGAGAGATGCCAAAATTAGCATCCTGCTGAAATTGTATAGGAGTAAAGATGTTGCATGCTTTGCCCAATTCTTTACAAAATTGAGATTCTTATGTTCCTATTTCCCCATATTTCTCACACTACTTGGCCTTTCGATTTTTTTTGAACTTTCTTTTTTTTTCTTTAAATAATATGATTCTTTAAATTTTTGTAATGTTTCCACATATCTCTTGGACTACTTGGCTTTTCAATTATTAAAAAGTTCAAACATTATGATTCTTTAAATTTAGCTACGTGTTTCCACATATCTCATGGATTACTTAGCCTTTCGACTTTTTAAACTTTCATTTTTTGGAATTTAAATAATGTGATTTACTAATTTTCTCAACCTTTCCTTTCCATTACTTACTGAGTTATCATCATGTCATATCATTATTTGGCCAAATTTATCTTTTTATATGTGCCACAACATCAGAAAAACCGCCTCAAATGGTTAGATATTCAAAAATATTGGTTCAAGGGAAATGCATGTCACAGTCATACGCGTTACGTTCATAATATGGGGCTATTTTTTCAACTATTCAAAAATTTATGTCAATTTTAGAAATTTAATTATTTTGGAAAAACTTAAAGAATTTAAAAATAATTTTTTAAACCATTCATACTTTTTCAAAAAATGCACCCGTCGTTTTTTAAAGATGTCCACACAATTAGTTAAATAGATTGTAAGACAAATAAGTTAAATAAATGTTTATGTTTTGATATAAAAACCAAAACTAAACTAAACTAAACTAAAACTCAAAGAAAATCAGAAAACAAAAAAGAGGAGTTTCTACAATTACTCAAGAAGATAATGGAGTTCTTCCATTTGAAAATGAACAAAACAATGTAGGCCAAATTTCCAGGGTCACAGTGGATCGGCCCAGTTTGGCGCTTCACTGTGCGCTTCTGTTTTTTCGTTCACTATTTTTTTCTCATTTTAAGTTTGTGTTTTGTTTCCTATTTTCTTTCTTGCTTTTAATTATTTAACTAGCACACATGTGTGTGCGTTGCGAACGGGAAACAAATCCTCGGATGCTCCAACTGACCCACCTGTGTTACTACTCTCTTCACCACCATGGTCATATTTTCCACCTATTCACAAAAAAGTGATTATTTCAATGCGATGAGCTTGTCCACCTATGCACGCTGCTTTCGCAAGCCCCGCTAGTCGCAACAGATTGTTTTCCCTGTACTCTCCCTCTAAAAACCCGAATACATTTAAGCTGATAAATATCTACCTATTAAAATGTTACAATGAACAAACCAAATTGTGTGGCCTATGCTAGCTAAACTTTGGTTGTATTAAGAAATAGTTTTAAGCTAGCAAAACTTTGATTAGTTGTCAACACTGAGATAGAAAGTTTGGGATTGAAACACATATTATTCATTACATCAATATTTTTAGAGTTGTGGGGGAAAGAAGAAAGAAATATATAGAAGTATTCTTTAGAAAGAACTACATGCTTAACACAAAAACTCTGTCCCATCTCCGATGGCCTCTAGGCCATGGAGGTGCAGAGGATCTTGCCCCCCCCCCCCCCCCGGCGGGAGGGACCCGTTTTGTTAGATTCAGCGTCTTGGTTGTGGTCGTGTAGCAGCGGCGATGTCCCTTAGTAGGAATAATGTCTCCCATGTTCTATCCATGTCTCGATGGTGCTTCTAGCATCATCGGAGGGTGTGTGTAGGTTTGTATCCATCGGATCTTGCGGGATTCGGTCGGTGCTGGTCTTCAGTGGATCTATTTGGATTTGGTCTTCGTTCGTCTTAGTTTTTTTACAGGTTTGATCCTTCCGATCTACGACTTTCTTCATCGGAGATGGTTGCTACTCTGGTGTGCTGGTCCTATGGGATCTTAGCATGATGACTTCCCGACTGTCTACTAAAACAAGGCTTGTCCGGCTGTGATGAGGGAGGGGCAATGATGGCGGCGCGCCTTCGGCTCGCTCCAGTGCTTATTCGCGTCACAAGGTGGTCCACAGACATGGTTGTAATTTTTATTACCTATATTGTTCTTTGTACTATCATGATTGAAGATGAATAGATTGGAAATTTCTCACAAAAAAACAATAACTTTGTT
The DNA here is from genome assembly GCF_003073215.2 of Triticum urartu. Lineage (NCBI taxonomy): Eukaryota > Viridiplantae > Streptophyta > Magnoliopsida > Poales > Poaceae > Triticum > Triticum urartu. The sequence continues at coordinate 23,762,129 of NC_053026.1, forward strand.
TTAGCCATGAAATTAGAAATATGAATATGAGTCAGGGGCATCATACTGAATACAGTACGGATTTTACCACATATACAGTGAGAGCTTAAAAAATCATAGCAGAGTCCACCTCTGATTATTTTTAACTTTCTGTTAGCTATTTGATCCTATATAGTGTAACACATGGCCGCAGCTTGAATAATCATGCAAAAACCAAACCATGAGTTGTGAGCTGATAAGCAATAGCAGAATCAAGATGCTCACAGGGATGCCCAAAACTGAAACATAGACCACCAATCTTGCTATTCAGGGGTGTTTGTAACCATACTGAAACAAAATTGATATTGACGCATAATCCGTGCACATGCATGTTGATCATTGTTTCTCTGTAAAATTGAGAATTAGAAGGATGCTCTCCTTCCTTAATTTGGATTGATTTCATTTCCTTTCTTACTTTCTATCACAAGAACTCAATTCCTTTCTTCCTTTATTTCTCTCACGACAGCATCTTATTTCCTTCCTTCCTATCTTTCTATGCATGTCGTCCTCTTATTTCCTTTCTTTCTATGCATGTCGTCCTCTTTCCTTCCTTTGTTTATTTATTCCCGAGATAGCTCCTTGATACATCGAAGCTCAAAGAGGTGTACAAATTGAGAGGACTGGGAGTAAAAAGGCGAGGTGGGACTATTTAATTGACAAACATTTTTTCCCAAACAAAACACTGGGTAGCTCAGTTGCTTGCAAAATTGGAAATAAACAGGACAATGCAGCCCAAATTTTCCAGGGTCGCAATGAACCGGCCCCAGTTTGGGGCTTCACTCGTGCGCTTCTACTTTTTCATTTGTTGTTTTCTTTTCTCGTTTTCAGTTTGTGTTTTGTTTTTCCATTTTCTTTCTTGCTTTAACTTACTTCATTTAATTTTTATTTCCTTTATTCTATTTTTTATTCTAGTCCCGTTTTAAACAATGTTTCTCTTCTCAAATAAATTGGAATGTCAAAAAATATTATTGTTTTTAAAAATGGTTTAAAATTCTAGAAAAGTCATTAAAACATAGAATTTATCGTTTTCTTTTTAATACAAGTTTAAAAATATTTGATATATGCTAAATAATTTTTGATTACATACTAGTTTTTAATACATTGAATATTTTTTAATGTTCACTTAACATTTTAAATGTCTAGAAACCTTTTTAAATATATGGTGAACATATTTTTTGTATGCACTGAACAATTTTTAAAATTATATATTTTTACTTTTTAATAGGTTTTTCAATTTTAGGAGGATGCTAATTTTGACTTCTCTTCTCACCAAGAAAATAATAACGTTCTTTCTCTAAGCTTAGTGTCACAAGTAGCCTTGGTGCAATATTAAAGCAAAGAACCATGTATATGCATAAGGTATATACGTAGGTGGGACATCTCCATTGTTCTTTTACTGGCGCCTGCGGACCAAAAAAATCTTTACCTAACAATAAAGCGCTTATTGTTTCTGGTCATATGTTGTCGGCGTTTTTGCAGAAAAATCTCTCTGTTTCGGAGAATTCAACCTGTAATGCTAGATTAGGTGTGCTTCTGATATAACGTTTTGTTTCTGCAAAAAAACCTGCATTAGTTAGAATTCTATCTGCAATCCTTAATCCTTATTTAGCTGGTTCACCACCGGCCACCATCGGTGCTTATCCAATGTCGGCCTCCACCGCCGAGCACGCCCCGCCGGTTGCCGCCGGTGTCCACACCGCATAAGCAAAGTAAGGAGTGATGCATCATGGCGGGCGTCTGATGTTGCTTGAACTACGTCGGTATTTCCCCAAAGAGGAAGGGATGATGCAGCACGGCTACGGTAGGTATTTTCCTCAGTTATGAATCCAAGGTATCAATCCAGTAGGAGAACCAAGCAACACTATGTAAACGGTACCTGCACACAAAGAACAAATACTTGCAACCCGATGCTTATGAGGGGTTGTCAATCCCTCTTTCAGGTAACGACGTCAGAAATTGTCAAGTTGACAGGATAAAATTTGTATAGATTGGATAAATAGATCTCGATAAAACGCAGAATAAAATAAATAATAAAAAAGTTCATACGCCCAGATTTGTGTTGTGGACGCAGGTCCAGAGGCGGGTAGTGCCGACATGGCTCAAGCTTCAGACCACTTCATACAGCAGATTGACCTGAAAACACCTGGCTAAACGGGGAGGTATGCACATTGCGTTTGAGAAACAAATTCTTCTGTGTGTAGACACTGAGTTCATCATATGATTTAAGCAAAAGTGTACATAGATAGGCCAGTACTGATAAAAAACAATTACCCTGGATTGTCAATGTTCCACAAGCAAAATGTATTTCAAAATTGGGCTTGTGTAGAAAGAATTAAATTTGTGCAGTAGTATCTAAGCTTGATTACTGAATATACTTCATTATTCTCAATTTTTCATGCGGACATCTTTGTGTAAAAAGTTTTGTTGAGGGATTGTAATGTCATGTCAAGCTGGTTGTGAGCATCAGAATTGTACTCGATTTTACTCTAAAAGGGAAATGATTCTATCTACATACTTTCATGGATTTGCAAAGTACGGATTGGGGCTGCTGAGCTAGGGAGGGCCCCACGCCCTAATAGGATTTCAGCAATGGAGAAATCAATCCGGAGATTTGCCGAATAGCCTGGTGACAATGTCATCGTGCCGAAGATAGCTAGGAACGAGCTTTGACACGCTTGGTGAGGCCTATGATTTTTACAATTTGTATTCGTGGGAGAAAGGATTCGACATTAGTATGGAAAGAGCAGCCTAAACGTAAATTGAACAAAATGCATGCAAGAGATAGTCTGTGGCTGTGTGGTACTCCCATTTGTGTGTATTTTCTGTAATTTGCATTTGAATCGCTGAATATTGTGTTGAAGTTAACTTAATTTGACATGATCAAACTCTTTACAGGGGAAACCAATAGTAGAAAATACTTACTCTTGCCGATGTGAGTGCCCTGCCCTCATAAGATTGTTGTCTTCCAAGGACAATGGCTGGTACATAGCCGAGCATCGGGAGGAGCACAACCATTCATTGTCTCTCACGTATGGACAGATAATACACTGGCCATCGCACAAGCATATTGATTTGTACAGCAGAGGCCTCATGAAGCAGCTACGGCAGAACAATGTGAACCTTCTGAAGGTGTACAACATCATTGGTGTTTTTTTGGTAGGATGGAGAATGTACCTTTCACAAAAAGAGCCCTGCAAAATCTGTGTGGTAAAATCACTCGTGAACAAGCAGAGGATGACAGCTCAAATGATTTGTTTTGCTAAGCAGACGCTGCAAGCAATAAGTGAAATGTTCATTGATCTTCCGAATGACGGTAGTAGCACTGTGTTCAGCGAGAGGAGAGTTGAGCTTTCAAGAAGAAAATATGTGTTCAGGCCGGGGTTCCAGACAGACCCCTGGACTAGGGGCGTTGTTCCGTACCCCCCTTAGCCTTCTGTATCAGAACTTTTAATACAGTTCTTTGCCATGGCCTCGACACAAGAGCTTTCGAGGTAGTCCTTGGACTGAATTTGTCACAACAAAGGAATTGGATGCACCTTGCTAATTACATATTGTTCCTTGGTATTTATTTTCGCAGGAATTCCCTTGTGCGCAAGAATCCAAGGTTTGTACGGATAAGTAGGGTTACGTTGAAGGAACAGCTATTTGGAGACACGCCAACTGACCATGATATGATGTCAGTCATTCTTCACCGGTACTGCCAGCCTGACCAGGAAGCAGATAAAGTATCGCCATACCTAACATGGAGAGACCCACTTGAACCTGAATTCTTGGTGAGAAATTTTTTGATGATGACTCGACGGCAAGTAACTAGAGTACCTTGTTGACATTTGATGAATAGCAAATTGCAAATACTAGTATTATCAGAGCACAGTTTTGTGCACACACTGTCCATTCAAAACACACTAGATGCTCAAGCTCGTAAGTATGACATCACATCATCTCAGCTGGTATGTCAAATGAAATATTTTTGCCTTTCATATTAGTGTTTCCCTTTTTATTAAGTTGTTATTGTTGATGTGTGCCACATTTTCATGTGGTTTTCAGTTCTTCATTCCTGTCCAACGCCCTGAAGGTTGGATTGTGATCTTCTGGGACATGGTAGCATGGTTGATGACAGTCATTGATCCTCTGTACACCAAGAAATGTCCATCCATGCCGACACAGCAAATATACGAGATAATAGCATGGAAGCTACATTATGACATCTTGCATTGCCTGACAGAGTACTACACTAGATGGACAACAAGCAAAGATTGCTGGACCGTGAAGTTCCTGGCTCTCGCGGATACCAAATTTCACTACAAAAAAAGACACATCCATGACATTCTAGGCCGAACGAAAAACAATTCTGTAATACATATGACACTTCTATGACGATAATTGTGACAAAACCCAGTATCATCATAGATGTGGTGGGCTCCTACTTCTATGACAAAAAATCATGACAAAAAATGGGCTTTTCGTCCTGGGCGGGCCGGAGACACAGTTGCATGACATTCTTTGGGCCGTCCATGACAGAAAAAACCATGGTAGAAGCGAGGGGGAGGAAAATTTCGGGGAGTTCCCAGTTACGGTGGGAGGTCGGGGGCCGAGCGATGCACATTTCTCTCATACACGTATGCGCGTGTGTGCGAGGCATTGGCTCTAACTAAACCCGAGTGAGGCGTTGGGCTCTAACTGAACCCGAGCAATTGCACTGCAGGCTACGCGTTACTGAACCCGAGCGATCGATCGATGGCTGTTAACTGAACCGATCGATTGATTCCTTTGCTACTGCTGCTAACTGAAGCCGATTGATTGGATGAACAGTGAGCGTTGCGGGGGGGAGGGGTTGGATGAACAGTGAGCGGTGGCGTTGCCTCCGGATGAACAGGACCCCGTGGTGTGGAGGGCTGGATGAACAGTAGACGGTGGAGGGGTGACATTGGATGTGATGTCACGCCACGCCACTGCATTGTCCGAGACGTTGGATTGTGGGCTGACTTGCGTTCCCGTGATTCGTCGACTCCGTTCACGGGTGTGCGACCCTTCTCCGGGAGTGACGCCATGCTTACTGTTTACTCGTGGATTAGTCTAATCGGAAAAGTTTACCGGGACGCATTTTTAAGGCTTTCTGCTACTCTGAAACCGGAAAAGTTTACAGGGACGCATTTTTAAGTGTTGGCAGACTAGGACCACCTTGTGGCTCACAGCGATGAACGTGTTCTAAGTTGGTGGTGTGTCCTTCACAGAAATGATTGCTCCTGAACAGGAGAAGGCGTTTAGGGAGGCAACCACAATCTTTCTGGGAGCAGTTCTGAGTGCGATTGGATACAAGCTAGTTGACGCCTATATTCATATGGGGGTTGCCAAAAACTTGTGGGATGCGCTCGAAGTCAAATTTGGCGCAACTAATGCTGGCAGTGAGCTGTATGCCATGGAGCAGTTCCATGATTACAAGATGGTTGATAACCACTCTGTATTGGACCAGGCTCATGAGATACAGTGCATTGCTAAGGAGCTAGAGCTCTTGGAGTGCGAGTTACCGGACAAGTTTGTCGCGGGTTGCATTATTGCAAAACTCCCTCCTAGTTGGAGGAACTTTGCTACTTCTCTCAAGCACTTGAGACGTGAATTCTCTGTTGAGGATGTCATCGGTCATCTCAGTGTTGAGCAAAACTCGAGAGGAAAGGACTCACACGTGAAAGGGGCAGAGGGTTCTTCTAGCACCAATGTGGTGCAAAAGAACTTCCACAAGTTCAAGGGAAAGAACTCTGTCCAGCAGAATACTACCTTTAAGAAGAAGGGTAAGATGAAAGAAAAAAGGAGAGATGGCTGCTTTACTTGTGGTTCAGATGAACATTGGGCAAACAAGTGCCCAAACAAGTACAAGAAGCCAGCATAGGACTCCAAGTCTCTGAATGTCACTCTGAGCAACAATGATGCGGCATCTGGGTATGGTAATCTGTTTACCATAATTTCCGTTTGTCAGTCCACCGATTGGTGGGTTGACACTGGGGCCAATATTCATGTGTGTGCTGATGTGTCTTTGTTTTCTTCTTACCAGGTCGCACGAGATTGTTCTGTCCTGATGGGGAATGGCTCGCATGCTTCTGTTCATGGTGTTGGCACGGTAGATCTGAAGTTTACTTCGGGAAAGATCGTGCAACTGAAGAACGTGCAACATGTCCCCGCCATCAAGAAGAATCTCATTAGTGGCTCCCTTCTATGGAAAGAAGGGTTTAAGTTAGTACTTGAGTCCAACAAAGTAGTCGTATCTCTGTATGGACTGTTTGTTGGAAAAGGATATGGCCGTGGTGGTTTGTTCCGCCTTTCCCTGGAGGATTTCTATAATAAAGTCGTGAACCAAATTCATTCGAATGTGAACGAATCTGAGGTTTGGCATTCACATCTTTGTCACATAAATTTCGGTTGTATGACGCGGCTAGCTAAGATGGACTTAATCCCGAGTTTCACTTTAGCCAAAGGCTCTATGTGCCATGCGTATGTGCAAGCTAAGCAACCTCGTAAGCCTCACAAGCTTGCGAAGGAGAGACACCTAGCACCATTAGAGCTCATACATTCAGATCTCTATGAGATGAATGGTGTGTTGACTAAAGGTGGAAAGAAATACTTCATGACTCTGATTGATGATTCCACTAGATTCTGCTATGTGTATTTGTTAAATACTAAGGATGAGGCTCTACACTACTTTAAAGTCTATAAGGCTGAAGTTGAGAACCAACTTGAGAAGAAAATAAAATGAGTCTGCTCTGATCATGGTGGAGAGTTCTTTCCTAATGAGTTTGATTTATTATGTGTGGAACATGGTATTATCCATGAGAGGACGCCTCCCTACTCACCCCGGTCAAACGCGGTTGCCGAACGGAAAAACCGTACACTAACTGATTTGGTTAACGCCATGTTAGATACATCGGGTTTATCCAAGGCATGGTGGGGGAGGCTGTATTGACATCATGTCATGTCCTGAATAAAGTTCCCACAAAGGATAATGAGACTACTCCCTATGAGCAATGGGAAAAGAGAAGAACTACACTCTCTTACCTGCGCACTTGGGGCTGTTTGGCGAAAGTCAACGTGCCGATAACCAAAAAGTGCAAGTTGGGACCAAAGACCGTGGACTGCGTTTTTCTTGGATATGCCAAGCATAGCATTGGCTATAGATTTCTAGTGGTGAAATATGATGTGCACGACATGAAAGTCGGTACAATCATGGAGTCTAGGGATGCTACATTCTTTGAGGATATTTTCCCCATGAGAGATATGCAACGCAACTCTAGACTGGAATCTGATGAGACTCCTAAACCTGCTATTCCGATGGAATATTATGAACATAAAAGTGATAAGAGTTCCACGGAGGATGACGAGGAAGATCCTGTTAGGATCAAGAGACAAAGGACCGCAAGGTCTTTTGGTGATGATTTCCTCGTGTACCTCATGGATGATGACACTCCCAGTTCCATTTCAGAAGCTTATGCATCTCCTGATGTTGACTACTAGAAGGATGCGGTCCGTAGCGAGATGGATTCCATCTTGGCTAACGGGACATGGGAAACCACTGATCATCCTTATGGTTGTCAACCATTGGGATGTAAGTGGGTGTTCAAGAAGAAGCTTAGGCCCGATGGTACTATTGAGAAGTACAAGGCTAGGCTTGTGGCCAAGGGTTATACCCAAAAGGAAGAAGAGGATTTCTTCGACACTTACTCACATGTGGCTAGGCTGAGAACCATTCGATTGTTACTCGCTTTGGCTGCCTCGCATGGTCTTCTCGTTCATCAGATGGACGTTTAGACGGCTTTCCTTAACGGAGATCTAGACGAGGAAATTTACATGCAACAGACGGGTGGCTTTGTAGTAAATGGTCAGGAAAGAAAGGTGTGTGTCGGTGTCAAAACCGGCGGATCTCGGGTAGGGGGTCCCGAACTGTGCGTCTAAGGCGGATGGTAACAGGAGGCAGGGGACACAATGTTTTACCCAGGTTCAGGCCCTCTTGATGGAGGTAAAACCCTACGTCCTGCTTGATTAATATTGATGATATGGGTAGTACAAGAGTAGATCTACCACGAGATCAGAGAGGCTAGACCCTAGAAGCTAGCCTATGGTATGATTGTATGTTGTAGTTGTTGTGTCCTACGGACTAACACCCTCCGGTTTATATAGACACCGGAGAGGGTTAGGGTTACACAAGGTCGGTTACAAAGGAGGAGATACACATATCCGTATTGCCTAGCTTGCCTTCCACGCCAAGTAGAGTCCCATCCGGACATGAGACGAACTCTTCAATCTTGTATCTTCATAGTCTAACAGTCCGGCCAATGGAGATAGTCCGGCTGTCCGGAGACCCCCTAATCCAGGACTCCCACAGTAGCCCCTGAACCAGGCTTCAATGACGATGAGTCCGGCGCACAGTATTGTCTTCGACATTGCAAGGCAGGTTCCTCCTCCGAATATACTACGGAAGAATTTGAATACAAGGATAGTGTCCGACCCTGCAAAATAAGTTCCACATACCACAGTAGAGAGAATAATATTTCCGAAAATCTAATTTGCTGACTTGTTTTGTCAACACGACATTATGCCACGGCCCGGTGATTATTCGAACCGTTTCCTTCAACTAGCCCCGCACATAACGCGAGGCAGTTTTTTGACACGTCTTGTGAAAGCAGAGATCGTGTCCCCTTATCACGGGATTCTCATCCATACGGGCGTGGGTAACCCAACCGCGCCATCGATTATGACGCTTGGGGGATAAGTGAGTTTTACCAGGCTAGTGGGGATGCTTAGTTTCGTCCGCCCATATAAAGGGATAAGGATTCACCTATTCATCCATGCCTTCTTCCTCCTTTGCTCATCCGTTTTCGCACACTCGAGCTCTAGCGCCCAAGTCCGCACTTCCCACCTCAACCTTCCCCAACCATGTCCGGAGCGGGAGGCAGGTGGATGGTCTCCTCCGTCATGGAGGGAGACATCAAGAAGCTGGGGAGAGCCGGATACCTGCCCGACGACATCGCGCACCGGCTCCTAGATGAGGGGCAGCTCATCCCCACCCCCGGGCCCCATGAGAGGGTAGTGTCCTTACCCATTTCCTCCGCGGACTGGGATTCCCTCTCCACCCATTCATCTGGGGGATCATGTTCTACTACGGCCTGGATTTCCATGATCTGGCCCGAACTTCATCCTCAACATCTCGGCGTTTATCATCGTGTGCGAGGCCTTCCTCTGCATCAAGCCCCACTTCGGCTTATGGCTGAAGACCTTCAATGTCAAGCCGAAGGTTGTGGTGGGCAAGATGCCCAACGTTACATGGCTCGAGGGCTATAAAGGGGTGGCAATCGGGGTGGTTCTACATCACCGAGCCGCGTGACCCTGCATGGGTAGCGGCCCCCGAGTTCCGATCTGGCATCCCCACGCGGCTCACCTCCTGGAAAGAGATGGGCCTGTCCTGGGGTAGTTCGGGAGAGCTGACCGAACTCCAAACATGTATTCAAAACATGGTGAACAAGAAGCTCAAACTCGTCAACGTAGTCCAGGTCATGCTCCACCGTCGGATCCTCCCGTGCCAACAACGGGACTTCAACTTGTGGGAGTTCGACCCGGCGCAGCAGCGAACTCTGAACAGGCTCTTCAACACAACTCACGAAGATGCCTGGAGAGTGTTGTTCAGAAGCGCCGAGGTCCCCCCTCCCATTACTGAGGATCGCGGATTCAGCGCAAAGCGCCAAGCCAGTGCGGTAAGCTGCTTTACCTTTCACATGATACTTATTTTTTATAGATTGACTCCATGCGGGATCTAAACTCCTGTACCTTTGATAGGACTGGCAGAAAATGGCCAGACAGATCGAGTGTCCGGCTCCCTTGCCCGAAGGCCCAGCAAATGCTCTCCTGACGGAGATGCTGACTCCGGCTCCTTACAAGGTGCCAGAGAAGACCAAGAAGGCCAAGGGAAACCGAAAGATTTCCCGACGCCAGGTGTTATCGGACTCATCATCCAATGACTCTGCGGCACACTCCTCCCCCGAAGACGAGGAGGAAGAAGAAGATGCTCCCCCTTCAGTTGGGGGAGACAAGAAAAGAAAGTCCGCCCCAACTGGGGGGCGAAGGGTCCAAGAAGGGAAGGACTCTTCTTCCGGACAGTTCCACCGCCGCCGACGACGGCGAAGACGAGTGGTTGCCCAAGGCCAAGCCCCTGGGGAGATCGTAAGTATTCGGATACCAGAGTAACTCATAGCATTCCTTTGTCGCACTGCTTTCCCTAACGCCGAACATGATTATGCAGGCCGCCAAGAGCCAGTATCGATGTATCATCGGACGGCTCCCTGGGCTCGTCGGATATGGATAGTGATCCACTTCTGACCGCCACCTCCCCTTGCCCTGCGGACGACACAGAGCTGCTGTCTCACGAGGCACCGGGTCGAGGGGAGACAGTCCAGGAGGTGCCTCAAGGCGGCCTCCCAGACTCCGGGAGCCGAGGGGACAAGGCCCCTGAGGGCCCCAAGTTCGGCCCTCAGCCGAACACCGCGCGGGAACCTCCAGCGGTTCTGGACTCAGGCAGGCGGCCTCCTTCTAAGAGGGGCAAGACGCCTATGCCGGTGACCTCTGCCCATCCAGAGGCGCCGGACAATCTGCTGGAAGCGCTTCACAGCACTTCCATCGATGAGGAGCATCGTACTATTATGAGTGCGGTGTTCCGGAAGGTTCAGTCCGCCAAGAGCGGATTGACTAAAGCCTGTGCCAGCCTTCTAACAGGCTTTGAGGTAAGTGTTAAAATATAGGAAAAATATTACCACATAGACAGTATCCCCTGATGCTCTGTTCGGTGTTCACAAAGAAAATCCGAACAGAGGATCAAATAATATCGCAGGAGTCTAATATAAGTATGTCAATATGCGTATGCAGGCCTTGCTGCTGGCGTCCGCCGCACTGACTGCGGAGGTCGCCGTACTGAAGCAGGACCTCGAGGGGTCCAAGAAAGAGCTCGGCCTTGCCAAGAGGCAGCTCGAGGAGAACAAGGGTAAGTAATACCCTATCTATAGATATGTATATATAAAAGAAGACGCGATTGCAAAATGACAGGATCATCGTATATTTGCCAGGGGCCACGACCGAGGTGGCGACCCTGAAGCAAGCGCTAACCAAGGCCGAAGATAAAGCGGCCAAGGAGCGCACCGAGCGGGAAAAACAAGAGGCTCGTGTGGGCAAGGTGCAGCAAGAGCTCCAGGCTCTCGTGACGAAGCACGAGGCGTTGGAGCTTGACTCGAAGACGCGAGAGTCTGAGCTTGCCGCGGCCCTCGAGAGCACAAAGAGTGCCAAGGCCGAGGCCCAAAAGGCCCTCCAGGACATTGACGCGATGAAGAAAATAGCGGCGGGTAAGGCATTCTATATGCAAAGCAAGCATGTGAAAGTAAATTACCGATTACTTACCCGAATTCGGAGCTCTCCAGGAGCATTCGCAGATTTGCCCCACAGCGTGTCGGATGCCGCGCAATTTTACCAGGCCGAGGAGGGAAGCTCAATGGAGAAGCTATTCTGGTCTCAGTATACTGAGACCGAACACCTGATTCCTCTGAGCGACCAGCTAAAGCAGCTGGTCGAGCTGCACAAGGCGGCTGAACAGGCCATGAAGGGCTTTATAGTCCGGCTGTGGCCTGGCGACGCCCTTCCAAACAGCTACTTCGGCCTGGTGAGGCGGCTTGTGGATGCCTGCCCACGGCTGGAGGTCGTCAAGCGGTCCGTCTACATCGAAGGTGCATGCCGGGCTTTCGCTCGTGTGAAGGTGCAGTGGGCCAAGCTAGACGCCGTGAAGCTGATCAAGGAAGGGCTGCCACAGGGCAAGGAGCATCGCACCCCCGAAATTTTTTATGAGGGTGTCGTGAAGGGTGTCCGTCTTGTAGCGGACGAATGTTTAAAGGATGTAATATTTGAGTAAACTTGCTCGTGTGATCATGTATGATGAAAACTTGTTTCATATGCACTATGCAACGCTTGTGTGAATTTAAAATATTACCTTCTGTTTGGCCGTTTATCCAATCTGAGAGATGGCTAGTCCTCGGCTTCTGCCCCCATGCCACGAGTGCTGGGGCGTTCGGGATAAACCTGAGCATTCTTGTTCCCATGTTTGGGTCCTTCGAGGGAGGTGCTCAGCACAACAAACAAGGCAACCGGACTAATAATGCTTTATCACTCTCATTTAGCCATAGAATTCTATAATTTTAAATTTCGGTGAAGCCCCTGGTATTCGGAAGGCCGAATTCGGGGCGCGATACACGCCTTTAAGCCGGACAGGGCCGGCCCCTCGCTCTAAGCGGCATAAGTCTTTAGGGACTCGAAAACCTCGCCGAACAGCGACCAGTCTCTCGCCTTATCATGACAGTCGGTTTTAGCTTTCTCTATGAGGTGCTCAGCCCAGCAGAACCGGGGCACAATCGCAGTAGTTCTCCTAGCGCTACCTTAGGCGATAGAGCGGTACGTAAGGTACCAAAACATAGGAGCCGGGCAAACCCAACATTTGACCAAAGACATGATTCGGGGCTGATGCATATAATGCTATAAGTTCGGGGTGCCACACTTGTGAAAGTGTTCGGACTTTTCACACCATATTGTGGAGTACGTAAGCCCCTGGTGTATTGGCCGTACCAAAGTGTACGGTTGCAAGGCATCGTTAATAAACACACATATATATAACAAGAATGCAATAATAGTCGTGATGTTATGCATTGTTTATTCAAAAAGGTGTGTTAAAGAAGAATGATACAGATAGTGCGATAAGCAAAGAGTGGGACTATGTCCCTTCCAAGGGCAAGCTGAGGAATAGTATTAAATCAAATATTTCGCTCGTTATTGTAATCCACCTGGAATGCCGTGGTGTGACGTAGCTTTCTGCCTCCTTGGTTGCTGCATCATGTGTTCGGCAATAGTGCTGCCGGACAGGGTTTCCAGAGATTAAGGTCCTGAAAAAGAGAAAAATAACCAAACGGGAAGCCCCTAGTGCGGTTTAAGCCGCGTCTTGGGGCGTGCCGCAGTTGTGCCCCCCTCCCCACCTATGCCCATGGTATTTTTAATGCGTAATTATGTACGTGTGGCACGAGTTTCGCCGTTTGGCTGGGACTGGGGTGGGGGCCGCATTGCTACGCGAGCTCAGATCGCGCCAGGCGGTCTATTAGCCGATTGCTCTGAGCGCGCTTGAAGGTGTCCAGGTCTTGAAATGCCGAACTGCTGGATTGCCTTGAGAGGCTGTTTTGCGCTTCTGCTGCGAGGGCCGCAGTGTGCTCCTCTGTTCGGAGAGAGCGCTCTGTGTTTCCATTGACTGTAATAACCCCGCGAGGTCCTGGCATCTTGAGCTTGAGGTATGCATAATGCGGTACCGCATTGAATCTCGCAAATGTGGTTCGCCCGAGCAGTGCATGATAACCACTGCGGAACGGGACTATATCGAAGATTAACTCTTCGCTTCGGAAGTTATCCAGGGATCCGAAGACCACTTCCAGTGTAATTGAGCCTGTGCAATGGGCCTCTACGCCTGGAATGATGTCTTTGAAGGTCGTTTTTGTGGGTTTGATCCTTGAGGGGTCTATACCCATTTTGCGCAATGTGTCCTGATAAAGCAGGTTTAGGCTGCTGCCGCCGTCCATAAGGACTCGAGTGAGGTGAAATCCGTCAATGATTGGGTCCAGAACCAGTGCGGCGAATCCGCAATGATGGATACTAGTGGGATGGTCCCTGCGATCGAAAGTGATCGGATGGGAGGACCATGGGTTGAACTTTGGGGCGACTGGCTCCAACGCATATACGTCCCTGAGCGCACGCTTCCCCTCCCTCTTGGGGATGTGGGTTGCGTATATCATGTTCACCGTCCGCACTTGCGGGGGAAACCTCTTCTGTCCTCCGGTGTGTGGCTGCCGGGGCTCCTCCTCGTCATCGCTATGTGGCCCCTTGTCCTTGTTTTCGGAAATTAACTTGCCGGCCTGCTTGAACACCCAACAATCCCTGTTGGTGTGATTGGCTATCTTTTCTGGGGTGCCGTGTATTTGACACGAGCGATCGAGTATACGGTCCAAGCTGGACGGACCCGGCGTACTTTGTTTGAATGGCTTTTTCCGCTGACCGGGTTTAGAGCCTTTGAATCCGGCATTGACTGCCATATCCTCGTTATTATCGCTGTTAATGCAATGCTTATGTTTGTCGTGACGTGACCTGCTATTGTCGTCCTTGGTATCCGAAGTTCCATGGTTCTTTGATATGTTATTACTGCGAGCCAGCCAGCTATCTTCTCCCGCACAAAAGCGGGTCATGAGTGTCATGAGGGCTGGCATAGATTTCGGCTTTTCCTGACCAAGGTGCCGAGCTAGCCATTCATCACGGATGTTGTGTTTGAAAGCCGCTAGGGCCTCTACATCCGGACAGTCGACGATTTGATTTTTCTTTGTTAGGAACCGAGTCCAGAATTGCCTGGCCGATTCTTCTGGCTGCTGAATTATGTGGCTCAAGTCATCGGCATCTGGTGGCCGCACGTAAGTGCCCTGAAAGTTGTCGAGGAATGCGGCTTCCAGATCTTCCCAACAGCTAATGGACTCTGCTGGCAAGCTGTTAAGCCAATGTCGCACTGGTCCCTTGAGCTTTAGTGGGAGGTATTTGATGGCGTGTAAGTCATCACCGCGGGCCATGTGGATGTGGAGGAGGAAATCCTCGATCCATACAGCGGGATCTGTTGTGCCGTCGTATGATTCAATATTTATAGGTTTGAAACCTTCTGGGATTTGATGATCCATTACTTCGTCTGTGAAGCATAAGGGGTGTGCGGCGCCTCTGTATTGGGCTATATCGCGACGCAGCTCGAATGGGTCTTGCCCGCTGTGTTCGGCCCGGCCGGATTTACTTTTACTGTATCCAGCGTGACGTTTATCGTCTCGCATAGTGGCGCGCCCTCGTGATCCGTAGATCGATCTTGCATGCTTTGCTTTGTCCTCCAATATGTCTCGCAGGTCTGGCGTATCTCCCCATGCCTTTTTATTTGAATGGCGTCGGGGTGCAGGCTGAGTTTTTGGCTGGAATGCCTCTCTATCGCGGCCACGAGGTGGTTGATCAGCCGCATCATACGCTTCTTCCTCCAGTCGGGGTAGCAACCTGCACTTTGGGTAACTCTTGGAGGGGCGCTCGAGTTTATATTCCTCGGCCGCGAGGACTTCAGTCCATCTGTCAGCTAGCAGATCCTGATCAGCTTGAAGCTGCTGCTGCTTTTTCTTAAGGCTATTTGCCGTGCCTATAAGCCGGCGTTTGAAGCGCTCTAGTTCGATGGGATCCTCTAGCACAGCTAATTCGTCGTCACCGAGGCTTGCCTCGTCTTCGGAGGGGGGCATGTAATTATCATCCTCCTCCTCTCCATCTGCCGCTCTCTCAGGAGGGTTGGCTCCTCCATCCTCCTGTTCTAAATCTTGCTGGAGGGGATTGTTGTTGTCTTCGGCACTATCCAGAGTGTTATTATCTCATGTGCCGGTATCACCACTTTTGCTTTGGCGGGACTTAGAGCGGCGCCGCTGACGTCGGTGCTTGGGTCGCTTCTTGGAGGGGTCATCCTCCGCTATCTCGTCGCCATTGCCTTCTTTGGGTGTATCCACCATGTATATATCGTATGATGAGGTGGCTGTCCAGTGCCCTGTGGGCAGTGGATCCTCTTCGTCTCCCGCATCGTCATCCATACCGTCGATGTCTTCGGAGTCGAAGTCGAGCATGTCGGTTAAGTCATCAACAGTGGCTACTAAGTGGGTGGTGGGTGGGCCGGGAATTTCTTCGTTGTCCGCATCCCAGTCCTGTCGGACATAGTTCGGCCAGGATCCTCTTGACAAGGAGAGAGACCTTAATGAGTTCAGTATGTCGCCAAAGGGCGAGTGCTGAAAAATATCCGCGGAGGTAAACTCCATGATCGGCGCCCAATCGGATTCGACGGGAACGGGCGCGGGCAGTTCAGAGTTCGTGGCCGGAGAAGGATCCGGCAGTTTAACAACACGGCTCTTGTGCAAGGTAAGGTCGATGTTTGGCTTGATCGCCGCTGAGGGTAAGGCCTCCGTGGCGGGGTCCATCCACCCGTCCATGGACGGCGCAACTGGCTCTGAATTGAGGGTCGGAGCGGCTGCCTGTGCGATCTCCTGGACACTGTCCAATGGTAGAGCTAAATCGTACTCATTGTGACCGCGTGACGCACAAGGCAGAGGCTCGAATCCGTCGAAGATTAAGTCTCCACGGATATCGGCCGTGTAGTTTAAGCTTCCAAACCTGACCTGGTGGCCAGGGGCGTAACTTTCAATCTGCTCCAGATGGCCAAGCGAATTGGCCTGCAGTGCAAAGCCGCCGAACACGAAGATCTGTCCGGGGAGAAAAGTCTCACCCTGGACTGCATCGTTATCGATGATAGTAGGAGCCATCAAGCCTAACGACTGCGATACATAGGAACTCTCAATGAAAGCACCATTGTCGGTGTCAAAACCGGCGGATCTCGGGTAGGGCGTCCCGAACTGTGCGTCTAAGGCGGATGGTAACAGGAGGCAGGGGACATAATGTTTTACCCAGGTTCGGGCCCTCTTGATGGAGGTAAAACCCTACGTCCTGCTTGATTAATATTGATGATATGGGTAGTACAAGAGTAGATCTACCACGAGATCAGAGAGGCTAATCCCTAGAAGCTAGCCTATGGTATGATTGTATGTTGTAGTTGTTGTGTCCTACGGACTAAAACCCTCCGGTTTATATAGACACCGGAGAGGGTTAGGGTTACACAAGGTCGGTTACAAAGGAGGAGATACACATATCCGTATTGCCTAGCTTGCCTTCCACGCCAAGTAGAGTCCCATCCAGACACGAGACAAAGTCTTCAATCTTGTATCTTCATAGTCTAACAGTCCGGCCAATGGAGATAGTCCGGCTGTCCGGAGACCCCCTAATCCAGGACTCCCACAGTGTGCAAGCTAGTGAAATCTTTGTATGGCTTGAAACAAGCGCCTAAGAAATGGCATGAGAAGTTCAACACTACTCTGACATCTGTTGGTTTTGTTGTGAACGAAGATGACAAATGTGTATACTATCGCTATGGTGGCGGCGAAGGAGTTATACTGTGTCTGTATATCAATGACATACTGATATTTGGGACCCACCTCAAGGTCATTGAGGACGTCAAGGCTTTTCTATATCATAACTTTGAGATGAAAGACCTAGGTGTGGCTGATGTTATCTTGAACATCAAGCTACTAAGAAATTCTGAGGGTGGAATTACACTTTTGCAATCCCACTATGTTGAGAAGATTTTGAGCCGTTTTGGATATTCGGACTGCAAACCTTCTGCAACACCATATGATCCTAACATGCGGATTCGAAAGTTCGAAGGCACGGCTGTAGATAAATTGAGATATTCTCAAGTGGTTGGTTCACTGATGTACCTAGCATGTGCTACTCGTCCTAACATCTCATTTGTTGTATGCAAACTGAGCCGGTTTGTTTCCAATCCGGGAGATGTGCATTGGCATGCTGTTGAGCGAGTGATGCGTTACTTGCAAGGTATTGCGAACTATGGAATTCACTATTCTAGGTACCCAACGGTACTTGAGGGGTATAGTGATTCGAATTGGATATCTGATGCTGATGAGATGAAAGCCACAAGTGGACATGTCTTCACACTTGGTGGTGGTGCTGTTTCCTGGAAGTCTTGCAAGCAGATGATCTTAACCAGATCGACTATGGAAGCAGAACTCACAGCATTAGACACATCATGTGTCGAAGCAAAATGGCTTCGAGAGCTTTTGATGGATTTGCCGGTGGTTGACAAACCAGTGCCAGCTGTCCTTCTGAACTATGACAATCAAACGGTGATTGCCAAGGCTAAGAGTTCAAAGGACAACATGAAATCCACAAAGCACATAAGAAGAAGATTGAAATCTGTCAGAAAATCAAGAAACTCCGGAGTAATAGCGTTGGATTATATCCAGACGGCTAAGAATCTGGCAGACCCTTTTACAAAAGGGCTATCATGGGTTGTGATAGAAAATGCATCGAGGGAGACGGGTATGAGACCCACGTAAGTTGCCGTGGGGGTAACTCCAGATCATTCTTTGGAGGAACACACCTATGTGAGCCCGACTGCTGGTCACAGTCTATGAGATTGGGTAATCTCTAGTAAGCTAATGAGAAGGTACGGAGTATGACTAATAAGCTCCACCCGTGGGGTTTAGCCTTCGACAGCCACGTATCAGCTAACAATAGGCGAAACTTCTGCATGACAAACTGACAATTCAAGGCAAAGTCCATTGTTCAATTGTGAAGAAGTCTTATCTTGTTGCTCTAGGTGTAAGTTCAACTTAACAGTCTCCACTGAAAATTTTGGTATATCAAACATTGTTTGGAACAGTTGACAAACTTATGTGCCTCGAGATCTGGTGGCGGATTGTTGGATTATGGATGGGCTTAGGCCCATATAAGACACTAATCCCTGGTTAATCTTGTGGCCCATGTATGAGATGGCAGGTGGTGGAAGTTTAGTCCCACCTTGCTAGTTGAGGAGAGTTGAGACCCCTTTATAAGGGCTGCTCTACCACTTGCCATTGGGAACTTGGGAAGAGGATGGTACACGCGCGCTCCTCCTCCTCCGCCGCCGAGCCGGAGCTTATTTTTGCCGCTCAGAAACGAATTAATTAATCAGGGATTAATTAACGAGTCGCTAACAGGTGGGCTGACTTGCGTTCCCGGGATTCGTCGACTCCGTTCGCGGATGTGCGACCCTTCTCCGAGAATGCGTCGACTCGGTCATGGGCCTCTGCCTAGGCCCACGAATTTCTACCCGATGCCTATATAAGAAGGCTTTGCCCAGTGGAGTGACCTAGTTCGGTTCACTCACTCCCTCTCGCATAACTTAGCCGTCATCTACTGTTCCTCACTCTGTGCTGTCTCCGACGACCGTGTCCACGGCTGGTCGAGAGAGCAGGTGCCTCCGGAACCCTGTCGTTCGAGATCCTGCCCGGGAGAACGACACTAAGGTTTTTTTAGGGGGGTAATAAGGTTTTTGGGGAGCGTCTCGACGCGACTACTCCCGATCCGTCCCCAACTCCGTCTGCCTCTGCTTCCACTACTTCCCCTGCATCGACACCATGGCCGATGACGCCGCCGCAAAGAAGAAAGCCACAGACGACGCCGAGGCGGCTGCTGCCGTCGCCACGTTGGCCTGGCCAACTGAAGGGTATAATCTGTTGATCCCTCGTTTACTCGTACCCGTACTAGCCGTATATGTGCTGCTCATAGATGGTTCGTTTCTATGTTCTGTACGTGCTAGTATGCTTAGGTATAGCTATGAGATGCATACCTTTTATGCCATGCTTACTGTTTACTCATGGATTAGTCTAATTGGAAAAGTGCTAATATTTCCAACAATCCAAAAGCCTTATTTTAGGCACTTTTCGATTCAAGGCTTTGCTGCTACTCTGAAACCGGAAAAGTTTACTAGGGCGCATTTTAAGCATTGGCAGACTAGGACCACCTTCTGGCTCACAGTGATGAACGTGTTCTGGGTTGGTGGTGTGTGTCCCTCACCATAAGATCCTGGCTGGGAGTGGACGCTGGCTGGGAGTGGACGCTGACCCGTGACCAAATAGAAGTTGAGATAAGCAAGGTACTCATGTATCCACATAGTCCAGCCTACAAAAGTTAAATCGAAAAGGTAGAACACAAGATTAGGGAGCGAGTAACAATCTAACAGTAATTAACATGCCCTGGTTGGTGTGAAATCTAACATCTTTATTTGCTCACTTGCAGAAATGATGGCCAGCGTTCGCTCCCTCACGAGCAATCCAGGTGAAGATCCGGCCGCCGCGGTCAGGGCAAGGGATGAGCGGCGGAATCTGCTACAGGCCGACGGACGACGATGCATGCAGACATGCTTGAGAAAAGGGTTGGATTGGTGGCACTGGCTCTAGTTGATTGGAAGGCTGGATTGGATCCACAAGACTACGAAGTAGATGAACAGTGCTGGGGACGATTGGTAGCTCCAATGGTGGGCTGCCATAAATGGGTTCTACCGGTCTTTGTTAGTCCAGAATCCCCAACCAGACAGTCCAGAACATCCATCTCCATCTGATCCGTGTCAACGATAGCTGACGGCGTAACGGGACTGGCATCTGAGGTGTGGGCCACGGGCCATAAAAGAAATGGAAAACACAAGTTACTGCGTAGATCACGAGAGGAACTCGTGGTACAGATACCGAGAGCACTGCAGCTCGGGCTCACATGAGTACTTTCGCTCCAACACCTCGCTCGTAACCTATGGATTCGACTTGTTAATGACATGGCTAAGTACGCCAGTGCCTTAGACTTTTGCGCACAAGCAAAAAAAATTAGGGCACACCGGATGTTTCAGATCCTGTGAAATTCCTCCAAAAGCATAGGAACTGAATTCCTATCCTGTGAATTTTCTATGGTCATTCCTGTGTTCCAAACACTAGGATAGGAACATTTCGTGCCAACCGTATCTTCCATTTTTCCTATGTTTTCCCCGTAAACGAAAGGAACCCATAGGCTTCCTTTGGTTCATAGGATAGGAATATTGTAGAAATAGGAACTTTATAGGAAGTGAGATGACATGCATCTCAATTCCTATAAAGAAAGATATTTCATTTGATGCATAGGATAGGAATTTTTTCATTGAGTCTAGGCTAATGTTTTTTTCCTTTGAAATGTGACGGATTAGACCCTATCCTACATAAGAATAGAAATCCATTCCTACAAACCAAAGGGCTCCATAGAAATTTTTTATATGAAAATCCTATCCTATGAAATTTCTATAGGAATCCTACAAATCAAAGGAGACCATAGTAGTTTGATGAGGAGAGAGTGGCTCATTGGAAAAGGGCTATCTGGTCGTTCTTTCTCCGTCTGCTCTCAAAGAAAAAGACATTTCGCCAGGAAAGTTCCTTCGTCGTCCTTTGGCGGCTTCCCCTCAGTCGATGATCTCCATTGTCGGTGGTAAGGTCATAGTAACTTTGTTTTCTAGGTTGTTCAACATCTTGACGTCGGCGGGGGCGATGGCGGCGCTAAATAAAGATTCTTCAAATCCTTCCCTGATGAGGCGATCGGCCCTATTGTTGGGATGGATTTAAAAACCAGTTTTTTCATCCTCTGGCTTCGCCGTTGCGACGACGTTTGCTCCAGCACCAGTGTGAAGCTTGTGAGGTAGTCCGGAAGTGGATGCAGACCGTGGTTTGCATCGATGACATCTGGAAGATGGTGGATTGTGTGTTGGGTTCATGGTTCATGGATGGTAGGTCTGGTTTCCTCCTCCAACGTCTTACTCGGCATGGGTGTTAGATCTGAAGTCCGATGGCTTGTCCAGTGTGTTTCCCTGGTGTGATCCGTTCAGTGTTAATGGTTTCACCTCTAGTGAGCCACCTTGCAGGTCCATAATTAAGCTGCATATTATCGATGAAGCTGCATGGAGCTCGGCTGAGGAGGTGATCCGTCATTATTATTTTTGGTGTATGCTATGGTGGTGGTAGAGGTAAATGACAAGTGTTTGTTGCTGGAATTTTGTCAATTTTGGGCCTAGCCCAATAGCAGTTTCAAAAATTCCTAATAAATTCTAGAGGCCCACGCAGCCCATTCGTGCAAGGCAAGAGGTGGAACAAAAGTTTAGTCCCACGTTGCTAGATTAGAGGGAGTTGGACCTCTTTATAAGGGAGGTTCTTTCCCCACTTGTATGAGCATGAGAACAAGAGGAACATCCACGCGCGCTCCTCCTCCGCCGCCCGCCACGCCACACCACGCCTCATCACGACGCGCCGCGCCGCGGGTTGCGGGAATGAGCTGAGCCAATGTCTAAATTTTTGCCACGCACTACGGGTATACGAAAGGTCACACGGAAGCTGAAAATATTTTTACGAAAGTGGAGTTCGAATGCGAACGGTGCAGCCCTTCGGCTGCCGGCTGTTCGCTTCATCTCCGTCTCTTCGTTTCACCTCCCATCGCTGCCCTCTCGCCTCCTTCTCTTGCGCCTATAAAAGGGAGGTCGCTCCTCCCAGAGAGACGCACCAGAACTTCTCCTTCCTCTCGCCACCGGTTCCAATCTCTGTGTTGCTGCTGTCTTGCTCATCCCGACTTGCGGCATGCACCGCGAGTCGGGACAGTAGGCCTCCGAAACCGCACCTCTTTGAGTCATGTACGGGAGAAGGGTGATAAGGTTTTTGGGGAGCGCTTCACGCGACTACTGACTTCTTCATCACGGACTCCGACGACTACTTCCCCGACGTCGACGACCTCATCAATGACATGGCTGGAGAGGATGTCGACCCCAAGTCCAGTGCTTCTGCTGCTGCTGTCCCGTACGTGTTCTTCCTCTTTCTGTTAGAGACCCTGCTTCAGTTCCTTGTTCTATTGTTTGCCCTAGATATGTTAGACTCTGTTTCATATATGCAACTTGCTATACTATCTGCTCTAGATGTGTTTAGTTACAGTTCATATATGAAGATGTTCTTTACCTTCTCTTTATCAAATCGCATGACTTGGTTTATCACTGCTATACTAGTCGTGCTTTATCTAGTATTTCTGATAATAAAATCATTTGGTAAATTGCTCATATTTCCAACAATCCAAAAACCTTATTATAGGCAATTTACCCCAAGTGGTTTTGCTGCTTCCATGAGACCTCCTATGTTTGAGGGTATCCACTATAAGAGGTGGCGCATGAGAGCAGTCTTATGGTTTCAAACCATGAGTTTCTATGATGCCACTCTTGGCAAACCTGAAGAAGAGCTTGATGCTCAACAAGCACAAGCTTTTCAGAAAATGGATACTCTGTTTAAGGCTGCTCTAATAGTGTTCTTGGTGAGAACATAGTTGATGCTTATGCGTCAATTGATAATGGAAAAGATATGTGGGGTGCACTCGAGGACAAGTTTGGGGTCTCGGATGCTGGCACTGAGCTATATATCATGGAGCAATTCTATGATTACAGGATGACTGAAGAGCGCTCCGTGGTTGAGCAAGCTCATGAGATACAGTCATTTGCTAGAGAACTTGAGCACTTCAATTGTATGCTACCGGACAAGTTTGTTGCCGGAGGTATCATCACTAAACTTCCTCCTTCGTGGAGGAACTTTGCTACCTTACTGAAGCATAAGAGGCAGGATTTTTCCGTTCCGGATCTCATTGGCACTATTGATGTGGAAGAAAAGGAGAGAGCAAAGGACACACGTGGTCGAGGTATTGAGGGAGGATCTAGTGCCAATGTGGTACAGAAGCAGAACTTCCAGCCCCACAAGTTCAAGAACAAGGGCAAGTTTGATGGTAAAGCAAAGTTTGATGGGAAGAACAAGGCTGACCAGTACAAGAAATTCAAGAAGAAGAATGACAAGAAGAAAGGTGTCTATCATGTGTGTGGGGATCCTGATCATTGGGCTCCTAGTTGCCCTAATCACTATGACAAGCGTCATCCTGGGAAAGGCGGCAAGACCGCTAATGTTGTCATTGGAGACATTGATATGAAGGATGTTGGGTATGGTATATTTCCCACTATTCTTTCAGTATGTCATTCTCCTGATTGGTTGATTGACACGGGTGCTAATGTGCATGTATGCGGTGATATTTCTATGTTTTCGTCTTATCAGACCGCAGGGACTTCAACCGTGCTGATGAGCAACGGTTCAAGTGCTTCTGTTCGTCATGTTGGCACGGTCAATCTGAAGTTTACTTCGGGGAAGATCGTGCGGCTGAAGAACGTGCATTATGTCCCCTCCGTCAATAAAAATCTTGTTAGCGGATCTCTTCTGTGTAGAGATGGCTACAAGCTTGTCTTTGAGTCGAATAAATTTGTAATATCCAAGTATGGAACCTTTGTTGGTAAAGGCTATGAGTCAGGAGATCTGTTTCGTTTATCCTTATCAGACATTTGCAATAAAGTTGTTAATCATGTTTGCAACAATAGTGAATCAAATGTGTGGCATTCACGTCTTTGTCATGTTAACTTTGGTTGCATGTCGCGACTAGCAAAGTTGAACTTAATCCCTAGTTTCACCACTGTCAAGGGATCTAAGTGTCAAGTGTGTGTGCAAGCTAAGCAACCTCGTAAGTCTCACACGACTGCAGAAACGAGAAATCTTGCACCACTAGAGCTCATACATTCAGATCTATGTGAAATGAATGGAATTTTGACAAAAGGTGGAAAGAAATATTTCATGACGTTAATTGATGACTCCACTAGATACTGTCGTGTGTATCTTCTGAAATCTAAGGATGAGGCTTTGAACTTTTTCAAGATCTATAAAGCTGAAGTGGAAAACCAACTTGATTGAAAAATCAAGAGTCTTAGGTCCGACCGTGGTGGAGAGTATGTTTCCAATGAATTTAATGTTTTTTGTGCGGAACATGGTATAATCCATGAGAGGACGCCTCCCTATTCACCTCAGTCAAATGGGGTGGCCGAAAGAAAGAACCGTACTCTAACTGATTTGGTTAACGCCATGTTAGACACATCGGGTCTCTCCAAGGCATGGTGGGGGTGTTGGGGAACGTAGTAATTTCAAAAATTTCCTACGCACACGCAAGATCATGGTGATGCATAGCAACGAGAAGGGAGAGTGTTGTCTATGTACCCTCGTAGACCGAAAGCGGAAGCGTTAGCACAACGCGGTTGATGTAGTCGTACGTCTTCACGATCCGACCGATCAAGTACCGAACGTACGGCACCTGCGAGTTCAGCACACGTTCAGCCCGATGACGTCCCTCGAACTCTGATCCAGCCGAGTGTTGAGGGAGAGTTTCGTCAGCATGACGGCGTGGTGAAGATGTTGATGTTCTACCGACGCGGGGCTTTGCCTAAGCACCGCTACAGTATTATCGAGGTGGACTATGGTGGAGGGGGGCACCGCACACGGCTAAGAGATCAAGAGATCAACTGTTGTGTCTATGGGGTGCCCCCTGGCCACGTATATAAAGGAGTGGAGGAGGGGAGGGGCCGGCCCTCTCTATGGCGCGCCCTAGGGGAGTCCTACTCCCACCGGGAGTAGGATTCCCCCTTTCCTAGTAGAACTAGGAGCCCTTCCAAGTAGTAGGAGTAGGAGGGAAGGAAAGGGAAGGGAAAAGGATAAGGAAGGAAGGGGGCGCCCCCCCCCCCTCCCTAGTCCAATTCGGACCAGCCCATGGGGAGGGGTGCGGCCACCCTTTGAGGCCTTTCTCTCCTTTCCCGTATGGCCCATTAAGGCCCAATAGGAATTCCCGTAACTCCCCGGTACTCCCGAAAATACCCGAATCACTCGGAACCTTTCCGATGTCCGAATATAGTCGTCCAATATATCGATCTTTACGTCTCGACCATTTCGAGACTCCTCGTGTCCCCAATCTCATCTGGGACTCCGAACTCCTTCGGTACATCAAAACACATAAACTCATAATATAACCGTCATCGAACTTTAAGCGTGCGGACCCTACGGGTTCTAGAACTATGTAGACATGACCGAGACACGTCTCCGGTCAATAACCAATAGCGGAACCTGGATGCTCATATTGGCTCCTACATATTCTACGAAGATCTTTATCGGTCAAACCACATAACAACATACGTTGTTCCCTTTGTCATCGGTATGTTACTTGCCCGAGATTCGATCGTCGGTATCTCAATACCTAGTTCAATCTCATCACCGGCAAGTCTCTTTAAGCATTCTGTAATACATCATCCCGCAACTAACTCATTAGTTGCAATGCTTGCAAGGCTTAAGTGATGTGCATTACCGAGAGGGCCCAGAGATACCTCTCCAACAATCGGAGTGACAAATGCTAATCTTGAAATACGCCAACCCAACAAGTACCTTTGGAGACACCTGTAGAGCACCTTTTAATCACCCAGTTACGTTATGACGTTCGGTAGCACACAAAGTGTTCCTCCGGTAAACGGGAGTTGCATAATCTCATAGTCATAGGAACATGTATAAGTCATGAAGAAAGCAATAGCAACATACTAAACAATCGGGTGCTATGCTAACGGAATGGGTCAAGTCAATCACATCATTCTCCTAATGATGTGATCCCGTTAATCAAATGACAACCCATGTCAATGGATAGGAAACTTAACCATCTTTGATCAATGAGCTAGTCAAGTAGAGGCATACTAGTGACACTCTATTTGTCTATGTATTCACACATGTATTATGTTTCCGGTTAATACAATTCTAGCATGAATAATAAACATTTATCATGATATAAGAAAATAAATAATAACTTTATTATTGCCTCTAGGGCATATTTCCTTTAGTCTCCCACTTGCACTAGAGTCAATAATCTAGTTCACATCGCCATGTGATTTAACATCAATAGTTCACATCACCCTGTCATTAACACCCATAGTTCACATCGTCATGTGACCAACACCCAAAGGGTTTACTAGAGTCAATAATATAGTTCACATCGCTATGTGATTAATACCCAAAGAGTACTAAGGTGTGATCATGTTTTGCTTGTGAGGGAAGCTTAGTCAACGGGTCTGCCACATTCAGATCCGTATGTATTTTGCAAATTTCTATGTCAACAATGCTTTGCACGGAGCTACTCTAGCTAATTGCGCCCACTTTCAATATGTATCCAGATTGAGACTTCGAGTCATCTGGATCAGTGTCAAAACTTGCATCGACGTAACCCTTTACGATGAACCTTTTGTCACCCCCATAATCGAGAAACATATCCTTATTCCACTAAGGATAATTTTGACCAATGTCCAGTGATCTACTCCTAGATCACTATTGTACTCCCTTGCCAAACTCAGGGCAGGGTATACAATAGGTCTGGTACACAGCATGGCATACTTTATAGAACCTATGGCTGAGGCATAGGGAATGACTTTCATTCTCTCTCTATCTTCTGCCGTGGTCGGGTTTTGATTCTTACTCAACTTCACACCTTGTAACACAGGCAAGAACTCCTTCTTTGACTATTCCATTTTGAACTACTTCAAAATCTTGTCAAGGTATGTTCTCATTGAAAAACTTATCAAGCATCTTGATCTATCTCTATAGATCTTGATGCTCAATATGTAAGCAGCTTCATCGAGGTCTTTCTTTGAAAAACTCCTTTCAAACATTCCTTTATGCTTTGCAGAATAATTCTACATTATCTCCGATCAACAATATGTCATTCACATATACTTATCAGAAATACTGTAGTGCTCCCACTCACTTTCTTGTAAATACAGGCTTCACCGCAAGTCTGTATAAAACTATATGCTTTGATCAACTTATCAAAGCGTATATTCCAACTCCAAGATGCTTGCACCACTCCATAGATGGATCGCTGGAGCTTGCATATTTTGTTAGTACCTTTAGGATTGACAAAACCTTCTGGTTGCATCATATACAACTCTTCTTTAACAAATCCATTAAGGAATGCAGTTTTGTTTATCCATTTGCCAGATTTCATAAAATGCAGCAATTGCTAACATGATTCAGACAGACTTAAGCATAGATACGAGTGAGAAACTCTCATCGTAGTCAACACCTTGAACTTGTCAAAAACCTTTTTGCGACAATTCTAGCTTTGTAGATAGTAACACTACTATCAGCGTCTGTCTTCCTCTTGAAGATCCATTTAATCTCAACGGCTCGTTGATCATTGGGCAAGTAAATCAAAGTCCATACTTTGTTCTCATACATGGATCTCATCTCAGATTTCATGGCCTCAAGCCATGTCGCGGAATCTGGGCTCATCATCGCTTCCTCATAGTTTGTAGGCTCGTCATGGTCAAGTAACATGACCTCCAAAATAGGATTACCGTACCACTCTGGTGCGGATATCACTCTGGTTTACCTACGAGGTTTCGGTAGTAACTTGATCTGAAGTTACATGATCATCATCATTAGCTTCCTCACTAATTGGTGTAGTAGTCACAGGAACAGATTTCTGTGATGAACTACTTTCCAATAAGGGAGCAGGTATAGTTACCTCATTGAGTTCTACTTTACTCCCACTCACTTCTTTCGAGAGAAACTCCTTCTCTAGAAAGGATCCATTCTCAGCAATGAATATCTTGCCTTTGGATCTGTGATAGAAGGTGTACCCAACATTTTCTTTTGGGTATCCTATGAAGACGCACTTCTTCGATTTGGGTTTGAGCTTATCAGGTTGAAACTTTTTCACATAAGCATTGCAACCTCAAACTTTAAGAAACGATAGCTTAGGTTTCTTGCCAAACCATAGTTCATACGGTGTCGTCTCAACGGATTTAGATGGTTCCCTATTTAACGTGAATGTAGCTGTCTCTAATGCATAACCCCAAAATGATAGTGGTAAATCGGTAAGAGACATCATAGATCGCACCATATCTAATAAAGTATGGTTATGACATTCAGACACACCATCATGCTGTGGTATTCCAGGTGGCATGAGTTTTGTGAAACTATTCCACATTGTTTTAATTGAAGGCCAAACTCGTAACTCAAATATTCGCCTTTGCGATCAGATCATAGAAACTTTATTTTCTTGCTACGATGATTTTCCACTTCACTCTGAAATTCTTTGAACTTTTCAAATGTTTTAGACTTATGTTTCTTCAAGTAGATATACCCATATCTACTCAAATCATCTGTGAAGGTCAGAAAAATAACGATACCCGCCGCGAGCCTCAACACTCATCGGACCTCATACATCAGTATGTATTATATCCAATAAGTCAGTTGCTCGCTCCATTGTTCTAGAGAACGGAGTCTTAGTCATCTTTGCCCATGAGGCATGGTTCGCAAGCATCAACTGATTCATAATCAAGTGATTCCAAAAGCCCATCAGCATGGATTTTCTTAATGCGCTTTACACCAATATGACCTAAACGGCAGTGCCACAAATAAGTTGCACTATCATTATTAACTTTGCATCTTTTGGCTTCAATATTATGAATATGTGTATCACTACGATCGAGATTCAACAAACCATTTTCATTGGGTGCATAACCATAGAAGGTTTTATTCATGTAAACAGAATAACAATTATTCTCTAACTTAAATGAATAACCGTATTGCAATAAACATGATCAAATCATATTCATGCTCAACGCAAACACCAAATAACACTTATTTAGGTTCAACACTAATCCCGAAAGTGTAGGGAGTGTACGATGATGATCATATCAATCTTGGAACCACTTCCAACACACATCGTCACTTCACCCTTAACTAGTCTTTGTTCATTCTACAACTCCCGTTTCAAGTTACTACTCTTAGCAACTGAACCAGTATCAAATACCGAGGGGTTGCTATAAACACTAGTAAAGTACACATCAATAACATGTATATCAAATATAGCATTTGTTCACTTTGCCATCCTTCTTATCCGCCAAATACTTGGGGCAGTTCCGCTTCCAATGACTAGTCCCTTTGCAGTAGAAGCACTCAGTTTCAGGCTTAGGTCCAGACTTGGGTTTTTTCACTTGAGCAGCAACTTGCTTGCCGTTCTTCTTGAAGTTCCCCTTTCTTCCCTTTGTCCCTTTACTTGAAACTAGTGGTTTTGTTTACCATCAACACTTGATGCTTTTCGTGATTTCTACCTTCGTCGATTTCAGCATCACAAAGAGCTTGGGAATCGTTTCCGTTATCCCTTGCATATTATAGTTCATCACGAAGTTCTACTAACTTGGTGATGGTGACTAAAAAATTCTATCAATCACTATTTTGTCTGGAATATTAACTCCACTTGATTCAAGCGATTGTAGTACCCAGACAATCTGAGCACATGCTCACTGCTTGAGCTATTCTCCTTCATCTTTTAGCTATAGAACTTGTTGGAGACTTCATATCTCTCAACTCGGGTATTTGCTTGAAATATTAACTTCAACTCCCGGAACATCTCATATGGTCCATGACGTTCAAAACGTCTTTGAAGTCCCGATTCTAAGCCGTTTAAGCATGGTGCACTAAACTATCAAGTAGTCATCATATTGAGCTAGCCAAACGTTCATAACATCTGCATCTGCTCCTGTAATAGGTTTGTCACCTAGCGGTGCATCAAGGACATAATTCTTCTGTGCAGCAATGAGGATAAACCTCAGATCACGGATCCAATCCACATCATTGCTAAAAACAGATATGGCCTCGGAACACAGACACTGAAAGGTCGAGCGTGAATCATATAGTAGATATGATCAACATAGTGATGTTCACCGTTGAAACTACTCCATCTCACGTGATATGATCGGACATGGTTTAGTTGATATGGATCACGTGATCACTTACAGGATTAGAGGGATGTCTATCCATGATGATAGGCTCGTCAAGTTTAACCTGAGTATTCCGTGTGTGCAATTGTTTTGCACCCATTGTATTTGAACGTAGATCCTATCACACCCAATCATCACGTGGTGTCTCAGCACGAAGAACTTTCGCAACGGTGGATACTCAGGGAGAACACTTGTACCTTGATAATTAGTGAGAGATCATCTTATAAAGCTACCGTCGAACTAAGCAAAATAAGATGTATAAAAGATAAACATCACATGCAACCAAAATATTTGACATGATATGGCCATCATCATCTTGTGCCTTTGATATCCATCTCCAAAGCATCCTCATGATTTCCATCGTCACCGGCATGACACCATGATCTCCATCATCTTGATCTATATCAATGTGTCTTCACATGGTCGTCTCGCCAACTATTGCTCTTGCAACTATTGCTATCGCATAGCGATAAAGTAAAGCAATTATTTGGCGCTTGCATCTTATGCAATAAAGAGACAACCATAAGGCTTCTGCCAGTTGCCGATAACTTCAACAAAACATGATCATCTTATACAACAACTTATATCTCATCACGTCTTGACCATATCACATCACAACATGCCCTGCAAAAACAAGCTAGACGTCCTCTACTTTGTTGTTGCAAGTTTTATGTGGCTGCTACGGGTTGAGCAAGAACCGTTCTTACCTACGCATCAAAACCACAATGATAATTTGTCAAGTTAGTGTTGTTTTAACCTTCGCAAAGACCAGGCGTAGCCACACTCGGTTCAACTAAAGTTGGAGAAATTGACACCCGCCAGCCACCTGTGTGCAAAGCACGTCGGTAGAACCAGTCTCGCGTAAGCGTATGCGTAATGTCGGTCCGGGCCGCTTCATCCAACAATACCGCCGAACCAAAGTGTGACATGCTGGTAAGCAGTATGCCACTGTTGGGGAACGTAGTAATTTCAAAAATTTCCTACGCACACGAAAGATCATGGTGATGCATAGAAACGAGGAGGGAGAGTGTTGTCTACGTACCTCGTAGACCGAAAGCGGAAGCGTTAGCACAACGCGCTTGATGTAGTTGTACGTCTTCACGATCCGACCGATCAAGTACCGAACGTACGGCACCTCCAAGTTCAGCACACGTTCAGCCCGATTACGTCCCTCGAACTCCGATCCAGCCGAATGTTGAGGGAGAGTTTCGTCAGCACGACGGCGTGGTGACGATGTTGATGTTCTACCGACGCAGGGCTTCGCCTAAGCACCGCTACAGTATTATCGAGGTGGACTATGGTGGAGGGGGGCACCGCACACGGCTAAGAGATCAAGAGATCAACTGTTGTGTCTATGGGGTGCCCCCTCGCCACGTATATAAAGGAGTGGAGGAGGGAAGGGGCCGGCCCTCTCTATGGCGCGCCCTAGGGGAGTCCTACTCCCACCGGGAGTAGGATTCCCCCTTTCCAAGTAGAACTAGGAGCCCTTCGAAGTAGTAGGAGTAGGAGGGAAGGAAAGGGAAGGGAAAAGGAGAAGGAAGGAAGGGGGCGCCCCCCCCTCCCTAGTCCAATTCAGACCAGCCCATGGGGAGGGGTGCGGCCACCCTTTGAGGCCTTTCTCTCCTTTCCCGTATGGCCCATTAAGGCCCAATACGAATTCCCGTAACTCCCCCGTATTCCCGAAAATACCTGAATCACTCGGAACCTTTCCGATGTCCGAATATAGTCGTCCAATATATCGATCTTTATGTCTCGACCATTTAGAGACTCCTCGTCATGTCCCCGATCTCATCCGGGACTCCAAACTCCTTCGGTACATCAAAACACATAAACTCATAATATAACCATCATCGAACTTTAAGCGTGCGGACCCTACGGATTCGAGAAAGATGTAGACATGACCGAGACACGTCTCCGGTCAATAACCAATAGCGGAACCTGGATGCTCATATTGGCTCCTACATATTCTACGAAGATCTTTATCGGTCAAACCGCATAACAACATACGTTGTTCCCTTTGTCATCGGTATGTTACTTGCCCGAGATTCGATCGTCGGTATCTCAATACCTAGTTCAATCTCGTTACCGGCAAGTCTCTTTACTCGTTCCGTAATACATCATCCCGCAACTAACTCATTAGTTGCAATGCTTGCAAGGCTTAAGTGATGTGCATTACCGAGAGGGCCCAAAGATACCTCTCCAACAATCGGAGTGACAAATGCTAATCTTGAAATACGCCAACCCAACAAGTACCTTTGGAGACACCTATAGAGCACCTTTATAATCACCCAGTTACGTTGTGACGTTTGGTAGCACACAAAGTGTTCCTCCGGTAAACGGGAGTTGCATAATCTCATAGTCATAGGAACATGTATAAGTCATGAAGAAAGCAATAGCAACATACTAAACGATCGGGTGCTAAGCTAATGGAATGGGTCATGTCAATCAGATCATTCAATTAATGATGTGATCCCGTTAATCAAATGACAACCACTACTAACACATTACCGGCAAGTCTCTTTACTCGTTCCGTAATACATCATATCACAACTAACACATTAGTTGCAATGCTTGCAAGGCTTATGTGATGTGTATTACCGAGAGGGCCCAGAGATACCTCTCCGTCAAACGGAGTGACAAATCCTAATCTCGAAATACGCCAACCCAACATGTACCTTTGGAGACACCTGTAGAGCTCCTTTATAATCACCCAGTTACGTTGTGACGTTTGGTAGCACACAAAGTGTTCCTCCGGTAAACGGGAGTTGCATAATCTCATAGTCATAGGAACATGTATAAGTCATGAAGAAAGCAATAGCAACATACTAAACGATCGGGTGCTAAGCTAACGGAATGGGTCAAGTCAATAACATCATTCTCCTAATGATGTGATCCCGTTAATCAAATGACAACCACTACTAGGAAAAGGCCTACTAGTGGCGCACCAGTTTTGCCTACTAATGGCGCACTACTGGTGCGCCACTAGTACCACGTCACTAGTATTTTTTACTAATGTCGCACGTGTAGTGCGCCATTACTTTGCCTAGAGGTGTGCCATTACTATCTGACTTAGTAATGGCGCACCACATAGAAGTGCGCCATTAGTAATAAATTTTTTTCAAAAAAATTTCCAAATTTTTTAGAAAAAAATCAATTTTTTTTATTTTTTTCTTAATCTCGGGTCACTATGGCTTGATCTCGGATCAATATGCTTAATCTCAGGTCAAATCGCACTCCGTGGTCAAACTTCCCAAAAGGTCACCCATCCTCACACTACTCCAGCCCAAGCATGCTTAACTTCAAAGTTATATCCAACCCCAGCACCAGCTCACTTCACAGGCACTTGTTGGTATATCTAGCATATCAATCCTATTAAACCTTGTTGATGTTTAGGACTTTGTTCATTTTCATGAGTGTGATGAAATTTTGAAAAAATATTTCAAACTTCCGTTCATATTACGTATCATATTTTGAAAAAAAAATCCCGAAAAAATGGAAACTAATTTTTTTTTTCTATTACTAGTGGCGCACATAGCATACGGTGCGCCACTAGTAAGTTTGAATTTTTTTGAATTTTTTTGCCTCCAGATCTTAAAAGCCCTGTAACTTTTTTCTATTAGGTTTTTGAGGATTTTGAAAATTTTTAACGGGGTTATCCCAGTTAAATTCGGATGTAACTTTTCGAGTAGATGATTTTTCATATAGAAAACTTTTTAATCCGAGTTCGTATGCAAAAGTTATGCCCATTTTACAAATTCCAGAGAGATTTTGCAAATAAAGTCGAAATTCATATTTGTAAATTTTCCCAACAACTATACCACATATCACATGGGAAACTTATTTTCTTTTATTTTTTTGACATTTTCATCATTTTCTTTTATTTTTTTAAAAACTGAAAAGGCGGTCCAGGGGGGTGCATGCGAGGGAATTTTTGGGCCAAGTTAGTAATGGTGCACCGTGGGAGTGGTGCACCATTACTAGTTTTCGAAAAATATAAAAAAATTGAAAAAAATTACTAGTGGCGCACCATGGATATGGTGCGCCATTACTAGTTTAACTAGTAATGGCGCACTATCCCCTGGTGCGCCATTACTAGTTTTGAAAAAATAAATAAATAATCGGAAAAAAAATTGGAAAAAATTTACTAATGGCGCACCGTGGATGTGGTGCGCCATTACTAGTTTAACTAGTAATGGCGCACTATCCCCTAATGCGCCATTACTAGTTTTGAAAAAAAAATAAAAAAATCTTGTTACTAATGGCGCACCGTGGATGTGGTGCGTCATTAGTATTTGGACACTAATGGCACACCAACACATGGTGCGCCATTAGTATATAGTAGTGGCGCACCACATGTCTGGTGCGCCATTAGTGTCAATTTCATCTATAGCCCTTTTCCTAGTAATGAACCCATGTCAATGGATAGGAAACTTAACCATCTTTGATCAACGAGCTAGTCAAGTAGAGACATACTAGTGACACTCTGTTTGTCTATGTATTCACACATTTATCATGATATAAGGAAATAAATAATAACTTTATTATTGCCTCTAGGGCATATTTCCTTCAAAGGGGGGCGATATTGACGGCATGTCATGTCCTAAACCGAGTTCCCACAAAGAACAAAGAGATAACTCCATTTGAGGAATGGGAGAAGAAAAGATTAAAACTCTCTTATCTACGAAAATGGGGTTGTTTGGCAAAAGTCAATGTTCCAATTCCAAAGAAGCGGAAGCTTGGACCAAAGACTGTGGATTGTGTTTTCCTGGGATATGCTT
Organism: Triticum urartu; assembly: GCF_003073215.2. Classification (NCBI taxonomy): domain Eukaryota; kingdom Viridiplantae; phylum Streptophyta; class Magnoliopsida; order Poales; family Poaceae; genus Triticum; species Triticum urartu. Next base: position 23,797,139 of record NC_053026.1, read on the forward strand.
TTCATAGCATTGGCTATAGATTCTTGGTTGTAAAATATGAGGTACCTGACATGCATGTCGGTACGATCATGGAGTCAAATGATGCGACTTTCTTTGAAGATATCTTTCCCATGAAGGATATGGCTACCTCATCTAATCAAGAGATGCCTAGTTCATCGAATCAGGAACTAGTTACAATTACTGAACCTGCCATTTCGATGGAACACTTTGAAAGTCCTCTGGAGGAGAACAATGAAGTTCCTACTAGGAGCAAGAGACAGAGGACTGCAAAGTCCTTTGGTGATGATTTTCTTGTGTATCTCATAGATGACACTCCTAGTTCTATTTCAGAGGCCTATGCATCTGAAGATGCTGACTACCGAAAGGAAGCGGTTCGTAGCGAGATGGATTCCATCTTGGCGAATGAAACTTGGGAGATAACTGATCGTCCTTATGGGTGCAAACCTATAGGATGCAAATGGGTATTCAGGAAGAAGCTTAGGCCTGGTGGTACTATTGAAAAGTACAAGGCTCGGCTCGTGGCTAAGGGTTATACCCAAAAGGAAGGTGAAGACTTCTTTCATACTTACTCATCTGTGGCTCGACTGACCACTATTCGAGTTCTACTTTCACTAGCTGCCTCACATGGTCTTCTCGTTCATCGAATGGATGTTAAGACTGCTTTCCTAAATTGAGAGTTGGACGAGGAAATTTATATGGAACAACCAGATGGGTTTGTACTAGATGGTCAGGAAGGAAAAGTGTGCAAGTTGTTGAAGTCTTTGTATGGACTCAAGCAAGCACCCAAACAGTGGCATTAGAAATTTAAAAGAACTTTAACAGCTACAGGCTTTGTTGTGAACGAAGCTGAAAAATGTGTGTACTATCACCATGGTGGGGGCGAGGGAGTTATCCTTTGCTTGTATGTTGATGACATACTGATTTTCGGAACAAATTTGAATGTTATTAAGGAGGTCAAGAATTTCCTATCTTGCTGTTTTGAGATGAAGGATTTAGGAGTGGTTGATGTCATTCTAAACATCAAGTTGTTGAGAGACGATGATGGTGAGATTACATTGCTTCAATCTCACTATGTGGAAAAGATCTTGAGTCGCTTTGGCTATAGTGACTGCAAGCCCTCTCCAATACCATATGATGTGAGTGTGTTACTTTGAAAGAATCGAAGAATTGCTAGAGATCAATTGAAATATTCTCAGATTATTGGCTTGCTTATGTACTTAGCCAGTGCTACAAGACCTGACATCTCTTTTGCTGTTAGCAAATTGAGTCAGTTTGTCTCAAAACCAGGAGATGTTCATTGGAAAGCTCTAGAGAGAGTTTTGCGTTATTTGAAAGGCACTGCAAATTATGGAATTCACTACACCGGGCATCCAAAGGTGCTTGAAGGGTATAGTGACTCAAACTGGATCTCAGATGCTGATGAGATAAAGGCCACGAGCGGATATGTATTCACTCATGGAGGTGGCGCTGTTTCTTGGAAGTCTTGCAAGCAGACCATCTTAACGAGGTCAACAATGGAAGCAGAACTCACAGCACTAGATACAGCTACAGTCGAAGCAGATTGGCTTCGTCGGCTCTTGAATGACTTGTCGGTTGTTGAGAAACCTGTACCGGGTATCCTTATGAACTGCGATAATCAAACGGTGATCACGAAAGTGAGCAGCTCAAAGGATAACATGAAGTCATCAAGACACGTTCAGAGAAGGTTAAAGTGTGTCAGGAAAATGAAAAACTCCGGAGTTATTGCATTGGATTATCCAAACGTCTAAAAATTTGGCAGATCCTTTTACTAAGGGTCTATCACGTAATGTGATAGATAATGCATCGAGGGAGATGGGTATGAGACCCACAATATGAGTTGCTCACAGTGGTAACCTATTCTTTGTGATTGGAAATCCCGTGAATTAGATGTGGAAGACAAGCTGTTGGTCAACTGAGAGGAGAGTATCCTTACTATTCACAATACCACTCCATGAAGATGCAATACTCTCCTAATCTGCATGGCAGATTGATGTATATCTTAATGTGTTCTAAGTGGCTCATTTAAGCAGAGATGTTGTCCTGCAGAAAATCTTTTGAAGAACACACATATATGAGTCTGATTGTCAAACGTCGCAATCTATGAGAGTATGGTTCTCTCTAGTAAACTCATGAAAGGTCACGAAGTATAACGCATAAGCTCCACCCGCGGGGAAGACCCACGGTAGCCACATATCGGTCAAGGCTTTATATGAAGCTAGATTCGCAGAAAACTTGTAGTTCAAGGCCCAGTCCACTGTTCAAGTTGCTTACTAGTGTAGCATAGAGTTCTAGGTGGAAATTCAACTTAACAGTCTCCACTGCAGTACCGGTATATAAAACAGTGTTTTGGAACCAAAGGCAAATTTTGTGTGCCTCTGGGATCTGGTGGGGGATTGCTGGAATTTTATCTATTTTGGGCCTAGCACAATAGCAGTTTCAGAAATTCCTAATAAATCCTAGAGGCCCACGCAGCCCATTCATGCAAGGCAAGAGGTGAAACAAAAGTTTAGTCCCACATTGCTAGATTAGAGAGAGTTGGACCTCTTTATAAGGGAGATTCTTTCCCCACTTATATGAGCATGAGAACAAGAGGGACATCCACGCGCGCTCCTCCTCCGCCGCCCGCCTCGCCACCCCTCGCCTCGCCTCGTAACGACGCGGGTTGCGGGAATGAGCCCGGTGCAGCCCTCACCTCCCGTCGCTGCCCTCTCGCCTCCTTCTCTTGCGCCTATAAAAGGGAGGTCACTCCTCCCAGAGAGACGCACCAGAACTTCTCCTTGCTCTCGCCACCGGTTCCAATCTCTGTGCTGTTGTTGTCTTCCTCATCCCGGTTTGCGGCGTGCACCGCGAATCGGGACAGTAGACCTCCGAAACCGCACCTCTTTGAGTCCTGTACGGGAGAAGGGTGATAAAGTTTTTGGGGAGCGCTCCACGCGACTACTGACTTTTTCATCACGGACTCCGACGACTACTTCCCCGACGACGACTTCTTCCCCGACATCGACGACCTCATCAACGATATGGCTGGAGAGGATGTCGACCCCAAGTCCAGTGCTTCTGTTGCTGCTGTCCCGTACGTGTTCTTCCTCTTTCTGTTAGTGACCCTGCTTCAGTTCCTTGTTCTACTGTTTGCCCTAGATATGTTAGGCTCTGTTTCATATATGCAACTTGCTATACTATCTGCTTTAGATGTGTTTAGTTACAGTTCATATATGAAGATGTTCTTTATCTTCTCTTTATCAAATCGCATGACTTGTTTTATCACTGCTATACTAGTCGTGCTTTATCTAGTATTTCTGATAATAAAATCATTTGGTAAATTGCTCATGTTTCCAACATTTATGTCAAGCTTAGAAGGTTCTTTAATCTTGATCATAATTTTTCTTTTTGTTTTTTTATGTAAAGGCTAGCATTATGTTGCTTTTTCAATTTTACTATGTTGGTGTTCACGTGACCATGTGGAAAAGCGGCCGGACGACGAACCGTGGGTTCCGGCGCAGGTGGTTTCCTTTGCACAGATCCGTCCGAAACAACAGGACCAGGCGTCGTCCACCGATTGGCGTTCAACCGTCCCTGGATTCCCTCGCTGGCAGCTAGCGGTCTCTCTCGCGCCGTGGATCCATCGTCGTCGAGCCCATGGTTTTGCTCCTTTCCCACCTGCACAGTCGCATGCACAAATATCCCAGCCGCTCAGCATGGCTTCCCCCACCACCACCACCTTTGCTCTCCATCGTCCTCCACTGATCTCATCTCACCTTCCTTTCTTCCTTCCTTCCTTCGACCGATGGGCGCAGGGGCGGCGGGGCTGGACGTGGCCGCCAGCCGGAGGCGGGCGCTGGCGGCCAAGACCAGAGGGGGCAGGCCGCGGCAAGCGAGGAGGCGCGCGCAGCCGCAGCCGCAGCCGCCGACGGCGCTGCAGCGGCTCTTCCGGGCCTGCCGCGCCGTCTTCAAGGGCCCCGGCACCGTGCCCGCGCCACACGAGGTCGCCCTGCTCCGCGCCATGCTCGGTACGCAACATGGTTGCTTTGAAATGCGGTGAATCTGTAGACTGACTCACTGAAGATGATGAAAGATGTGTTCTGGATCGACTGAATTCTGGTTATCTCTCTGTCTGCAGACAGAATGAGGCCAGAGGACGTCGGCCTGAGCCCAGCCATGAGGTTCTTCCGGACTAGGGATAATGCGGCGGCCCAAGTGAACCCAACCATCAGACACACCACCATATACAAATCTGACAATTTCTCGGTAAGCGGATTTATTTAGCATGTCCAATCTCAATTTTCTTTTCTTGCTTGCAAGATGCATGGCTGATACTACCACGTAAAAATGAATCACTAGTAAGTTGGTGACCGTTTCTTCTTCTTGCTTGGCAGATGGTCATCTTGTTCCTGCCGCAAAACGCGGTCATCCCTCTACACAACCACCCCGGGATGACGGTGTTCAGCAAGCCGCTCATCGGATCGATGCATATAAAGTCGTATGACTGGGCTGATCCCGATGATCCAGCCGCCTCATCGCCCGACGATCAACGTAAGCTTCCGAGCCATTTTAACGTTGGGTAGCAAATGAGTACGCTATAACGTTGGGGCTTGATTTTCTTGCTTGCAGTGAGGTTGGCAGAGCTGGTTGTGGATGATCTCTTCACCGCGCCGTGCGACACGTCCGTCCTCTACCCGACGGCGGGAGGCAACATGCACCGTTTCACGGCCATCGCTCCATGCGCTATCCTCGACATCCTTGGTCCCCCTTACTCCATCGAAGAGGACCGAGATTGCACCTACTACGCGGATGTTCCCTACTCCTCCCAGCATCCCGGTAAGTTGTTGGCAATATTGATCTCAGAAGTCTAATCTAGATAACACCATGATGAAGATGCATGGATTTGCTACTAGCTATACTCCCTCCGTTCCTAAATATAAATCTTTTTAGAGATTCCACTACAAACTACATACAGATGTATATAACATATTTTAGAGTGTCGATACACTCATTTTGCTCCGTATGTAGTCCATATTGAAATCTTTAAAAAGACCACGATACAGGGTACCCTGGAGCTCGAGCTACAAAAAACTGCACTCCTTATACTTAGGAAGCGGAGGGAGTAGTTCTGAATTAGCATGCAACTGTGAACTATCACTGGAAATGCATGACCTCATATTATTTTGCACTCCCCCGCAAAAAAAAATTATTATTTTGCACCATCAAAAACAGTAGTTTGCCTTGTGAGCAGCCCATTGAATGTGGAGAGAGGTCTGTTAGTTAAGTAATAACCTGCAGCTTATAGGTAGTATCTATCTTTGTTTATGGTACACGCTCCATTTGCATCCTATGGACATGATTAGTTCTCTTAATTAACTAGATAATACCCCGCACGTTGTTGCGGAAACATTTTACAACATATTTCAATGTGATTCATTGTATGAAACATGAATATTTGAAGTCATAATATAAAAGGCTAAAACTAAAAATGATATAACTTATTATGTTTGATTACTATATAGTTGTTAAATATATTTTAAATATATATACCATAATAGAATGAAAATTCTCATGTATGTTTGCATATTGAGATGAGTTTTTTTTTCCGTGCATGTCATGATGAAGTGGCATGCTTGCATGTTGAGATACTACGGTAGTGAGGATGGACCTTTTCTCATGCATGTTGTGGGATGATGTGGCATGCTTGCATGTTGAGAGAAATAGTTAGTAGGGGCTAGCTATTTAGATATAGAAGATGGTGTAAGCACACGGTTTTAAGCCCCCGCGGGTTTTGGATGAACGGAATGTCTGAAACCACTTGTACATAAACCATGTTCTGAATGAAACTAGCCGTCCATGCTGTAGAACAGTATTAAACTAACGTAGCTACCTTCACCCCCAAAGAAATTTAGGACTCCTTCGAGGTTCGAACATTGGTCGGTAACCCCGTGATGACCGATGATGTAATCCAAGGCTAACTGATTTGTCTCCTCTTCTACTGACAGTGACCTGCAATGAACAAGAAGGGCGACGCCTCGCGTGGCTGAAAGAGGTCGAGATGCCGAGGGATCTGAAGATGTGCAGCGTCTGGTACGGCGGCCCGCCGATCTCCGACAGGTGATTGAGCACCCGGCGGCGCCGTTCTTTCCAGCCCTTCACGATGATGAACAACTCAAGCAACCCAAACCCCAACTCAAACAAGATGATGTCAAAATCGTTTGCCGTGTGAATATAGCAGCAAAGCTAGCTATTTCAGCCGTGAGCTTAGGTTTTAGTCTGTGCATGATGTCTCAGTGAGTGATGGCAGTTTATCATGTAAGAGTGCTTACCTGCATGCTTTTGCAGCAGCTGTGTGTGTGGACCTTGTCCAGATCCTTTGTTGATCTTTGTCAATGCATAGATCATCCATAGATTTCACTTTTACTTGGCCACTGCATTCCTCTCTCTTTTTTGTTGCTCTGCCCAATTCTTTACCAAACTGAGATTCTTACGTTCCTGTTTCCCCATATTTCTTGCATTACTGCCCTTTCAATTTTTTTCTAACTTTCATCTTTATTTTTCTAAATAATACTCCCTCCATCCCATAATATAAGAATGTTTTTGACACTGTGTCAAAAATGCTCTTATATTATGGGAGAACGTTTTTGACACTGTGTCAAAAGCGCTCTTATATTATGGGACGGAGGAAGTATGATTCTTCAAATTTTCCTACCTCTTGCTTTCCCATATCTCTCGGACTACTTGGCCTTTCAATTTTTTGAAAGTTAAAAAAATATGATTCTTTAAATTTACCTACATGTTTCCACATGTCTCATGGACTACTTGGCCTTTGACTTTTAAAACTTTCATATTTCTTTGAATTTAAATAATATGTTTCTCTAAATGTATCTGCCTTTTTTTCTTACTTGGCCAAAGTCGTCTTTTTATAGGTGTCACCACGTCAGAAAAACCTGCCTCAAATGGTTAGATATACGAAAATATTGGTGGAAGGGAAATGTGTCTTGCAGTCATACTCATTACGTTCATAATATGGGGCTAATACAATTTCAACTATTCAAAAAAATCCTTGAATTTTGAAAAAGTTCAAGAATTTTAAAATATTTTTAAGACATTCATACAATTTTAGAAAATGTCCCCGTAGTTTTTGAAAGATGTCCACACAATTAGTTAAATAACTGTTCATGTTTGTATATAAAAAGAAAAGAAAAGACACTGGAAACTGCAAGAAACCCGAAAAAAATATAGTAGTCTCTACTCTTTTTTAGGCAACTCTGCCAATACTAAAGAAGCTAATATATTTCTTCCGTTTGGAAATGGACAAGACAATGCAACCCAATTTCAAGAGGGCTGAGTGTCGCGCACATTTCCAGTCTATGGGTAAACCGTAGTGGACGCCCAGCGAGCCGCGATGGACCGGCCCAGTTTGGGGCTTCACTCGCACGCTTCTGTATTTTCGTTCACAATTTTTTTTCTCGTTTTCGGTTTGTGTTTTGTGTGTTTTTTATCTGTTTTTTCATTTTATTTATTTACTACTTATTTTACTATTTATTTTTATTTCATTTTTCCGATTTTTTATTCTGGTTTGGTTTTTAAAAACAATGTTTGTCTTTTCAAATTTTCTTTAGAACTTTAAAAAACGGTTTAAAAATTCTAAAAATGTTTGCGTTTTCAAAATAAAAAATAAATTATATTATTATTTTCAATACATGTTGAAAAACTCTCTAATATATGATGAATATTTTTCACAAACACAATATTTTTTGTAATTTTAGTTTTTTATGCACACTAAACAATGTTTTTCAATATATAGTAACCTTTTTTACTATATGATGAACCTATGTTTCCTTTGCACTGAACATTTTTTTTTAATTTAAAATTTTAATTTTTAATAGGTTTTTCAATTTCAGGAAGATGCCAATTTTGACATCTCTTCTCACCAAGACAATAATAGCGTTCTTACTCCAAACTTAGCGTCACAAGTAGCCTTGGTGGAATGTTAAACCTAAGAGCCATGTATATGCATAACAAATATACGTAGGTGTATTAGAGGTAAGAGCAACTCTAGCAGATCCCGCAAAACGCTCGACCCGCAAAAATTCCGGTGAGTATGTGGACTTGGCTCAATTTTCCGGCCAAAACAAAGACCGCATACTTGCCCGGCCCGCAAAAAATTTTGCGACAGACCGCAAACCGCACGCTCTGAGCAGTATAACTGCGGTTCCGCGATCCTTTTACGGGTCCAAACCCTATCCCTCCGTCGCCGCGAGCCACCCGATTCCTCTTTTCTCTCTCCTAATTTCTCGCCGCCGGCGACCACCCGCCCCGCCTCCAGCCGCCATGTGGGGCGCATGTGGAGCTTCAACCCCTATGCTAATAGTTTAACGTAGTTTATAGTATAAATTATGCTTGTAGTTTGTTGATCATGTGATGAACTATATAGTATGTGATGAACTATTAGTGCAATTTCTCCCGTGAAAGTGTTTTTCAAATTATGCAGGTTTTGATACGGGTTCTGTTTTTTTAGAATAAATCCGAGGCACTCCGTCGATCGTCTGAGGACCAAGCAATCACAAAAGCACGACACCGAGATTTGTTAACGAGGTTCACCGATATGGCTACAGCCTGGGGCCTGACTATGGGCGCTCCTTCCCATGACACCGCTACAATACCGCACCAAGTCGTCCTGGACGCCGGCACATGCCGCCGGCTTCCTCTGCGTTCCTGTGCTATTATGTTGGCATAGGTTACATTGTGTGTCTACCCCCGCTATATAAGAGAGGCCTAGGATACAAGTGTTCTACTAGAACACAACTCCATATCCTATCTAAACACAATACAACTACAAGTCCAACTGTAACCTACCTTGTACACTATATTCGACACAACTCCAACAAACTCCACATTGGCGAATATACTCCACCATCCTGAATTTGTCCATGCGTCAAACTTTCATGTACATTGGACTTGAGCTTATCCCATGAGTACCGCTGCTACTTGAAAGACTCCATGTGACTCCACCTACAACTTGTAGTCCCTTCTTTTCTTGACCACAGTCAACGCTCCAGCAAAATTAAGCTCCTTGTTACTCTAAGTGCTCCCAACTTTTAGAGTATCCGTCAACGCCATCACACACCATCACTAACCTGCGTGAAATTGAACAACTCACATATTGGGTGTCACACATAAGAGCTACCTGAACTCAACATTACCGCTCTTTTCTTGACCGCTTGTCTGAAACTTGAAGGAATTTCACCATTGCTTGTTGTCATCTCGAGTCAACTTCGCAGATGTCTCACCACATGTATGACCACTAGAGCCCTGGCCGGTCTCCATGTCCCGTGCATACCGCACGCCTCGCCGCTATTACCGCGTCGAGCCTCCGCTGTCCCGGTCGAGTCTCAAGGGTCACGAACCCACACCACTCAACCCCCACTGCAGAGTACCACCGATCATCACCGACCGATGACGAGTTTCATGCTTCCATCAGACCACTAGGCTCCAGTCCGAACTGCATGTCACTCTCTTTTTCCCCTCTTGCTGAATAGGCTTCGATTCTATGGATCCTTACACCGTAGCCCCTCAATCCAGCTCCACCTTCAACATGACTCCATGGTAGATGATCAGTCCACCCACGCGCCCCGTCGACATCAAGTTCCGTGTGTACATCACCTTGAATCAACCCCGCGCCATAGCCTTGTCGAAGCCACACAAGCCCTTGGGCCCGCGCCACGTGTTTCCACGCCCCAGAAGTCGGTCAGCATCAGCATCACGCTCCTATGTCGCCGTCGCCGATCCCACACCGTCTTCTGCACCAACCGACTTGCGTCAATCCGTCGGACTATCTAGTCCGACCCAGCCGAATTTGTCCGACTGTATGACACGCTCGAGGCTCCCAAATCGTCTTCCTTGAATTTCCATCCACCGCATGATAATTCCATCTTAACTGACATGACTTTTCGAAACCCCTTCAAGCATCCCTATTGCGCCAACAAATCTTTCACCATTTTCTGCCATAACCCAAGGTTTTTAGTTCCGTCGAACTTCTCCACCTCAAACCTGATACCCATTGGCACCATGACTCTTTGTACGGCTGACCTATGAAAAATTAACCATGCTGCTACCAGATGCAATGCCCTGCAGTCCATGTACGTCTAGCAAAGCCCAAAGTCTCTAATACCCTTCTCGTGTACAAGTAGCAAAATACTAGACTGGAACTTGATTGAACTTGCTACTGACGGATGGTCCAACGCTCCTTGGTGCTTAGCCAAATCCTCTGTACCGCTGAGCCATTGTGTTGTCTTCTGCCAAACGCATCCTGATGCAAGCTTTGCTAAAGCCTTCCGCTAATTCCGATGTCGTATCACTGATGGATTTTTTTCGTTCGCTCGAATCAATCTGCCTGCCTCCGTGTCGCATAGGAGAGGCCACTGCCTCCAAGGACTCGGTCCTTATCTTTTTTTTCAAAACAAATCACCGTCTTGATTCCTCTCGTCTGCTGTATGCGACTTGATACCCTGCTTGTCCCGTACGTGTACTTTTTTATTGAGAAAATCCCGTACGTGTACATGACTCCACGGCCTGCAGCCGTGCGGCTTCCGCCACCCGGGCCGCTGCCCACGCGGGCTTCCTCAAGAATCGATCCACCGATCTGCTGCCTGCCTGCCCGCCTGTGCGCCGCCGCTGCTGCCTGTACGCTCGTTCGATCAATTGTGATCGTCGCACGTCTGGTTCGTTGATACGTCCATTTTGCATTATGTTTTTATATTGATATTTATTGCATTATGGGCTGTTATTTCACATTATATCACAATACTTATAGCTATTCTCTCTTATTTTACAAGGTTTACATAAAGAGGAAGAGTGCCGGCAGCTGAAATTCTGGGGCTGGAAAAGGAGCAAATATTAGAGACCTATTCTGTGCAAATCCAAAAGTCCTGAAACTCCACGGAATATCTTAAAATAAATAAAAAAAATCCTCGCCAAAGATGAAGTCCAGGGGGCCCACACCCTGCTCACGAGGGTGGGGGGCGCCCCCCCCCCTACCAGGGCGCGCCCCCTACCTCGTGGGCCCCCTGGTGGGTCTCCGACGTTCATCTTCTCCTATATGAAGTCTTTCGATGAGAAAAAAAATAGGAAGAAACCTTTCGGGACGAGACTCCGCCGCCACGAGGCGGAACCAATCTAGAGCTCCGTCAGAGCTGTTCTGCCGGGGAAACTTCCCTCCGGGAGGGGGAAATCATCACCATCGTCATCACCAACGCTCCTCTCATCGGGAGAGGGCAATCTCCATCAACATCTTCACCAGCACCATCTCATCTCCAAACCCTAGGTCATCTCTTGTATCCAATTCTTGTCTCAAAGTCCGGGATTGGTGCTAGTAAGTTGCTAGTAGTGTTGATTCCTCTGTGTAGTTGATGCTAGTTGGTTTATTTGGTGGAAGATCATATGTTCAGATCCTTTATGCATATTATTACCCCTCTGATTATGAACAAGAATATGCTTTGTGAGTAATTACGTTTGTTCCTAGGGACAAGGGAGAAGTCTAGCTATTAGTAGTTATGTGAATTTGGTATTCGTCTGATATTTTGATAAGATGTATGTTGTCTAGCCTCTAGTGGTGTTATGTGAACGTCGACTACATAACACTTCATCATTATTTGGGCCTAGAGGAAGGCATTGGGAAGTAATAAGTAGATGATGGGTTGCTAGAGTGACAGAAGCTTAAACCGTAGTTTATGTGTTGCTTCGTAAGGGGCTGATTTGGATCCATGTGTTTCATGCTATGGTTAGGTTTACCTTAATACTTTTGTTGTAGTGCCGATGACCTAGTGCCGAACGGACGGCACCTCCGCGTTCAACACACGTACGGTTGGGAAGACGTCTCCTCCTTCTTGATCCAGCAAGGGGGGAGGAGAGGTTGATGAAGATCCAGCAGCACGACGGCGTGGTGGTGGATGCAGCAGGATCTCGGCAGGGTTTCGCCAAGCGCAAGCGGGGAGGAGAGGTGTTACGGAGGGAGAGGGAGGCGCCAAGTGCAAGGGGTGCGGCTGCCCTCCCTCCCCCCCTCTTTATATAGGGGCCTTGGGGGGGCGCCGGCCCTAGGAGATGGATCTCCAACGGGGCGGCGGCCAAGGGGTGGCTTCCCCCCGAAGCCAAGTGGGGGGCGCCCCACCCCTAGGGTTTCCTAACCCTAGGCGCAGGGGAGGCCCAAGGGGGGGCGCACCAGCCCACTAGGGGCTGGTTTCCCTCCCAATTCAGCCCATGGGGCCCTCCGGGATAGGTGGCCCCACCCGGTGGACCCCCGGGACCCTTCCGGTGGTCCCGGTACAATACCGGCGACCCTCGAAACCTTCCCGATGGCCGAAACTGGACTTCCTATATATAAATCTTTACCTCCGGACCATTCCGGAACTCCTCGTGACGTCCGGGATCTCATCCGGGACTCCTAAAAACTTTCGGGTTACTGCATACTAATATCTCTACAACCCTAGCGTCACCGAACCTTAAATGTGTAGACCCTACGAGTTCGGGAGACATGCAGACATGACCGAGACGCCTCTCCGGTCAATAACCAACAGCGGGATCTGGATACCCATGTTGGCTCCCACATGCTCCATGATGATCTCATCGGATGAACCACGATGTCGAGGATTCAATCAATCCGTATATAATTCCCTTTGTCAATCGGTACGTTACTTGCCCGAGACTCGATCGTCGGTATCCCAATACCTCGTTCAATCTCGTTACCGGCAAGTCACTTTACTCGTGCCGTAATGCATGATCCCGTGATCAACCACTTGGTCACATTGAGCTCATTATGATGATGCATCACCGAGTGGGCCTAGAGATACCTCTCCGTCATACGGAGTGACAAATCCCAGTCTCGATTCGTGCCAACCCAACAGACACTTTCGAAGATACCTGTAGTGTACCCTTATAGTCACCCAGTTACGTTGTGACGTTTGGCACACCCAAGGCACTCCTACGGTATCCGGGAGTTGCACAATCTCATGGTCTAAGGAAATGATACTTGACATTCGGAAAAGCTACAGCAAACGAACTACACGATCTTTGAGCTATGCTTAGGATTGGGTCTTGTCCATCACAGCATTCTCCTAATGATGTGATCCCGTTATCAATGACATCCAATGTCCATAGTCAGGAAACCATGACTATCTTTTGATCAACGAGCTAGTCAACTAGAGGCTCACTAGGGACGTGTTGTGGTCTATGTATTCACACATGTATTACGATTTCCGGATAACACAATTATAGCATGAACAATAGACAATTATCATGAACAAAGAAATATAATAATAACCATTTTATTATTGCCTCTAGGGCATATTTCCAACACCTTTTTCACTTTATCCTTTGGCAAGCTTAGCATGTTGGAAAGAACATGATATATATATCTAATTGGATGTAGGGGAGCATGAACCATTATTGTTGACATTACCCTTGAGGTAAAAGGTTGTGGGGCAAAACTATAAGCCCCTATCTTTCTCTGTGTTCGATTAAAACTCCATAAACACAAGTATCGCGTGAGTGTTAGCAATTATGAAGGACTAGATGATAGTTGAGTATGTGGACTTACTTTTAAGCTCTGACATAGACTCTTTCCGATGTTATGATAAATTGCAATTGTTTCGATGACTGAGATTATAGTTTGTTGGAGCCCAATAAGGTTTATGATTCATACTTTTGCATTGTGAATAGATCATCGCTTGAAGATAAGTAATCATATGATAAAATCTATATATGTTGCTGTTATGAGAATAATCATGATGCCTTCATGTCCGTATTTTATTTTTATCGACGCCTCTACCTCTAAACATGGGGGCATATTTATTGTTATTGGCTTTTCGCTTGAGGACAAGCGAGGTCTAAGCTTGGGGGAGTTGATACGTCCATTTTGCATCATGCTTTTATATCGATACTTATTGCATTATGGGCTGTTATTTCACGTTATGTCACAATACTTATGGATATTCTCTCTTATTTTACAAGGTTTACATAAAGAGGGAGAATGCCGGCAGCTGGAATTCTGGGGCTGGAAAAGGATCAAATATTAGAGACCTATTCTGTGCAAATCCAAAAATCCTGAAACTCCACGGAATATCTTAAAATAAATAAAGAAAAATCCTCACCAAAGATGAAGTCCAGGGGGCCCACACCCTGCTCACGAGGGTGGGGGGCGCGCCCCCTACCTCGTGGGCCCCCTGGTGGGTCTCCGACGTTCATCTTCTCCTATATGAAGTCTTTCGATGAGAAAAAAAATAGGAAGAAACCTTTCGAGACGAGACTTCGCCGCCACGAGGCGGAACCGAGGCGGAACCAATCTAGAGCTCCGGCAGAGCTGTTCTGCCGGGGAAACTTCCCTCCGGGAGGGGGAAATCATCACCATCGTCATCACCAACGCTCCTCTCATCAGGAGAGGGCAATCTCCATCAACATCTTCACCAGCACCATCTCATCTCCAAACCCTAGTTCATCTCTTGTATCCAATTCTTGTCTCAAAGTCCGGGATTGGTGCTAGTAGGTTGCTAGTAGTGTTGATTCCTCTGTGTAGTTGATGCTAGTTGGTTTATTTGGTGGAAGATCATATGTTCAGATCCTTTATGCATATTATTACCCCTCTGATTATGAACAAGAATATGCTTTGTGAGTAATTACGTTTATTCCTGGGGACAAGGGAGAAGTCTCGCTATTAGTAGTCATGTGAATTTGGTATTCGTTTGATATTTTGATAAGATGTATGTTGTCTAGCCTCTAGTGGTGTTATGTGAACGTCGACTACATAACACTTCATCATTATTTGGGCCTAAAGGAAGGCATTGGGAAGTAATAAGTAGATGATGGGTTGCTAGAGTGACAGAAGCTTAAACCCTAGTTTATGCGTTGCTTCGTAAGGGGCTGATTTGGATCCATATGTTTCATGCTATGGTTAGGTTTACCTTAATACTTTTGTTGTAGTTGCGGATGCTTGCAATAGAGGTTAATCATAAGTGGGATGCTTGTTCAAGTAAGAACAACACCCAAGCAACGGTCCACCCACATATCAAATTATCAAAGTATCAAACGCGAATCATATGAACGTGATGAAAACTAGCTTGACGATATTCACATGTGTCCTCAGGAGCGCTTTTCCTATTATAAGAGTTTTTTCCGGCTTGTCCTTTGCTACAAAAAGGATTGGGCCACCTTGCTGCACCTTATTTACTTTTGTTACTTGTTGCTCGTTACAATTTACCT
Organism: Triticum urartu; assembly: GCF_003073215.2. NCBI lineage: Eukaryota > Viridiplantae > Streptophyta > Magnoliopsida > Poales > Poaceae > Triticum > Triticum urartu. Next base: position 23,812,394 of record NC_053026.1, read on the forward strand.
TATTACAAAACTATATGTTACCACTTATTTCAGTACTTGCAGAGAATACCTTGCTGAAAACCGCTTATCATTTCCTTCTGCTCCTCTTTGGGTTCGACACTCTTACTTATCGAAAGGACTATGATAGATCCCCTATACTTGTGGGTCATCACCCGTGCACACGTATCATCCTCTAAATCAATGATCAAGACCTTCAATCAGCCTAGCTCATGATACCACTTGTTAGAATAAATCTGAGGCACTCCGTCGATCATCCGAGGACCAAGCAATCACAAGAGCACGGCACCGAGATTTGTTAACGAGGTTCACCGATATGGCTACATCCCCGGGGCCTGACTATGGGCGCTCCTCCCCATGACACTGTTGGGTTTCGTAGTAATTTCAAAAAAATTCCTACGCACACGCAAGATCATGTGATGCATAGCAACGAGAGGGGAGAGTGTTGTCTACGTACCCACGCAGACCGACTGCGGAAGCGTTGACGCAACGTAGAGGAAGTAGTTGTACGTCTTCACGATCCAACCGATCAAGCACCGAAACTACGGCACCTCCGAGTTCGAGCACACGTTCAGCTCGATGACGATCCCCGGACTCCGATCCAGAAAAGTGTCGGGGAAGAGTTCCGTCAGCACGACGACGTGGTGACGATCTTGATGTACTACAGTAGCAGGGCTTCGCCTAAACTCCGCTACAGTATTATCGAGGACTATGGTGGCTGGGGGCACCGCACACGGCTAAGGAATAGATCACGTGGATCAACTTGTGTGTTTCTGGGGTGCCTCTGCCTCAGTATATAAAGGAGCCAAGGGGGAGGGGGGCGCCGGCCAGGAGGAGGGCGCAGGAGGAGTCCTACTCCTTCCGGGAGTAGGACTCCCCCCCCCCCAATCCTAGTTGGACTAGGATTCCCCGAGGGGGAAAGAGGGAGAGGGGGGCCGGCCACCTTCTCCTAGTCCTAATAGGACTAGGGGAGGGGGGAGGTGCGCAGCCACCTTGGGCTGCCCCTTTCTCCTTTCCACTAAAGCCCATTAAGGCCCATATGGCTCCCGGGGGGGGTCCGGTAACCTCCCGGTACTCCGGTAAAATCCTGATTTCACCCGGAACACTTCTGATATCCAAACATAGGCTTCCAATATATCAATCTTTACGTCTCGACCATTTCGAGACTCCTCGTCATGTCCGTGATCACATCCGGGACTCCGAACAACCTTCGGTACATCAAAATGCATAAACTCATAATATAACTGTCATCGTAACCTTAAGCGTGCGGACCCTACGGGTTCGAGAACAATGTAGACATGACCGAGACACGTCTCCGGTCAATAACCAATAGCGGGACCTGGATGCCCATATTGGCTCCTACATATTCTACGAAGATCTTTATCGGTCAGACCGCAT